>NC_054569.1:5267090-5297090 GCF_017654505.1 Polyodon spathula | reverse complement strand
ACAGATGAGTGAACCACAGAGACACACACACACACACGCAGTGACAATGACACATCCACTGATAGAGACACACAGTGACACAGAGAGACACCCACCCCTCAGTCACGTAGCCTGTGGGTTTCTCCCCCAGCTCAGTGACCTGCTGCTTGACAAGAGGCAGGAAGTGGAACGGGATCACGAGAGGAAGCTGGAGGTGCTGAAGGAGGAGCACAGAGCCGTGCTGGAGCAGATCAGAGAGGAGCAGCTGGAGGAGGCGAGTGACTGAGAGCAGAGATACTGAGTCCTGTGTGTGTTCGGGGGCTCTGATTCTCTGGAGAGGAGCTGGTTTGTCCTCTCTGTGTGTATCTCAGTGTGTTCGAGGGCTCTGTTTCCTTGGAGAGGAGCTGGTTTGTCCTCTCTGTGTGTATCTCAGTGTGTTCGAGGGCTCTGTTTCCTTGGAGAGGAGCTGGTTTGTCCTCTCTGTGTGTATCTCAGTGTGTTAAGGCTCTGTTTCCTTGGAGAGGAGCTGGTTTGTCCTCTCTGTGTGTATCTCAGTGTGTTCGAGGGCTCTGTTTCCTTGGAGAGGAGCTGGTTTGTCCTCTCTGTGTGTATCTCAGTGTGTTCGAGGGCTCTGTTTCCTTGGAGAGGAGCTGGTTTGTCCTCTCTGTGTGTATCTCAGTGTGTTAAGGCTCTGTTTCCTTGGAGAGGAGCTGGTTTGTCCTCTCTGTGTGTATCTAGGGCTCTGTTTCCAGTGTGTATCTCAGTGTGTTCGAGGGCTCTGTTTCCTTGGAGAGGAGCTGGTTTGTCCTCTCTGTGTGTATCTCAGTGTGTTCGAGGGCTCTGTTTCCTTGGAGAGGAGCTGGTTTGTCCTCTCTGTGTGTATCTCAGTGTGTTAAGGCTCTGTTTCCTTGGAGAGGAGCTGGTTTGTCCTCTCTGTGTGTATCTCAGTGTGTTCGAGGGCTCTGTTTCCTTGGAGAGGAGCTGGTTTGTCCTCTCTGTGTGTATCTCAGTGTGTTCGAGGGCTCTGTTTCCTTGGAGAGGAGCTGGTTTGTCCTCTCTGTGTGTATCTCAGTGTGTTCGAGGGCTCTGTTTCCTTGGAGAGGAGCTGGTTTGTCCTCTCTGTGTGTATCTCAGTGTGTTCGAGGGCTCTGTTTCCTTGGAGAGGAGCTGGTTTGTCCTCTCTGTGTGTATCTCAGTGTGTTCGAGGGCTCTGTTTCCTTGGAGAGGAGCTGGTTTGTCCTCTCTGTGTGTATCTCAGTGTGTTAGGGCTCTGTTTCCTTGGAGAGGAGCTGGTTTTTCCTCTCTGTGTGTATCTCAGTGTGTTAGGGCTCTGTTTCCTTGGAGAGGAGCTGGTTTTTCCTCTCTGTGTGTATCTCAGTGTGTTTAGGGCTCTGTTTCCTTGGAGAGGAGCTGGTTTTTCCTCTCTGTGTGTATCTCAGTGTGTTAGGGCTCTGTTTCCTTGGAGAGGAGCTGGTTTGTCCTCTCTGTGTGTATCTCAGTGTGTTCGAGGGCTCTGTTTCCTTGGAGAGGAGCTGGTTTGTCCTCTCTGTGTGTATCTCAGTGTGTTCGAGGGCTCTGTTTCCTTGGAGAGGAGCTGGTTTGTCCTCTCTGTGTGTATCTCAGTGTGTTCGAGGGCTCTGTTTCCTTGGAGAGGAGCTGGTTTGTCCTCTCTGTGTGTATCTCAGTGTGTTAAGGCTCTGTTTCCTTGGAGAGGAGCTGGTTTGTCCTCTCTGTGTGTATCTCAGTGTGTTAGGGCTCTGTTTCCTTGGAGAGGAGCTGGTTTGTCCTCTCTGTGTGTATCTCAGTGTGTTAGGGCTCTGTTTCCTTGGAGAGGAGCTGGTTTGTCCTCTCTGTGTGTATCTCAGTGTGTTAGGGCTCTGTTTCCTTGGAGAGGAGCTGGTTTGTCCTCTCTGTGTGTATCTCAGTGTGTTCGGGGGCTCTGATTCCCTGGAGAGGAGCTGGTTTGTCCTCTCTGTGTGTATCTCAGTGTGTTCGAGGGCTCTGTTTCCTTGGAGAGGAGCTGGTTTGTCCTCTCTGTGTGTATCTCAGTGTGTTCGAGGGCTCTGTTTCCTTGGAGAGGAGCTGGTTTGTCCTCTCTGTGTGTATCTCAGTGTGTTAGGAGGCTCTGTTTCCTTGGAGAGGAGCTGGTTTGTCCTCTCTGTGTGTATCTCAGTGTGTTAGGGCTCTGTTTCCTTGGAGAGGAGCTGGTTTGTCCTCTCTGTGTGTATCTCAGTGTGTTAAGGCTCTGTTTCCTTGGAGAGGAGCTGGTTTGTCCTCTCTGTGTGTATCTCAGTGTGTTCGAGGGCTCTGTTTCCTTGGAGAGGAGCTGGTTTGTCCTCTCTGTGTGTATCTCAGTGTGTTCGAGGGCTCTGTTTCCTTGGAGAGGAGCTGGTTTGTCCTCTCTGTGTGTATCTCAGTGTGTTCGAAGGCTCTGTTTCCTTGGAGAGGAGCTGGTTTGTCCTCTCTGTGTGTATCTCAGTGTGTTCGAGGGCTCTGTTTCCTTGGAGAGGAGCTGGTTTGTCCTCTCTGTGTGTATCTCAGTGTGCTCGAGGGCTCTGTTTCCTTGGAGAGGAGCTGGTTTGTCCTCTCTGTGTGTATCTCAGTGTGTTAAGGCTCTCTATTTCCCTGCAGGAAAGGAAGCAGAGAGCCAGGCTGCTCAGCGCTCTGCAGGAGGAGAGAGAGAGGCTGCTGGGGGCTCATGAGAGAGAGCTGTCCGAGCTGAGGGCTGAGTTGGAGGCGAGGCTGCAGGACACGCGGCACACGCACAGCCAGAAGGTGCTTCTATGCAACACAGTTAGAAATGGAGCAATTGGAAATCTATACCAATAACAACCATCATCTTCAGCTAATTCCTCCAGGGTTGGATTGAGCTGATTGAAACAGGAATCCAGAGCTGCCATTGATATTAAAACATCTTATCCCGAGTGATCTCCACTGGTTGCTGTGCCATTCACTGCCGGTCCGCTCCCTTTCCCCTACAGGAGGCTAAACTGCAGGACCTCGAGGTCGAGCTGGAGCTGAGGGACAGGGAGCTGAAGGCACGGAGCACCCAGCTGCAGGCACAGGTACCGGGGGCTTTACAGTGAGCTGTCAGGGGGAAGCGTGAGGGCAGGGGGCTGTGCTGGAGTGCTCTTCTGTGTGTTTCATACCATCTGTGCAGCACGTTCGTTGTCGTGTTGTTTGTCCCATCCAGGAATTTAGGAAGAAAGGAAGCGTGCCTATTCGGGTGTAAGATTCTAGCTGTGTTTGAAAAGTAAGGGATAAAGTAATAGAAGCTTATCTACAGAATTAAGATCTGTACTTCGCGTCTCGTGCTCTGTGCAGTAGTTCATTCAACTCAACTCCCCAGTAATGTTGTTGAAGCTGACACCCTGGGATCCTTCAAGAAGCTGCTTGATGAGATTTTGGGATCAATAAGCTACTAACAACCAAACGAGCAAGATGGGCCGAATGGCCTCCTCTCGTTTGTAAACTTTCTTAATTGTGAGGGTCTGGAATCCTAAAAAATCAGTGGTGTGCATTGGCCCCTTAGGAAGTGAATTTCGTGCTGCTTACTTTTGAAACACGGTTTGAATTTGAAGAAGATCCCTAATTCTGTTGTGTGCCAGGCAGTGACTTGCCCTGCTCTGCTCCCTGTGTGCAGGAGGAAGCTTTGAGGAGAAGGAGGGAGCAGCTGCAGGAGGAAGAGGAGCAGGCAGAGCGGCACAGAGAGGTAGGAGACAAGCACACATCCATCCAGCCGTCACACCGCACTAGATCACTCACAGTGTCTGCATCTTGTGTGTGTGTGTGTCCTGCAGAAAGCCCTAGCAGCAGCAGCAGCAGCAGCCCCCACAGTGGAGTCCAGCCGTGTGGAGGAGCGCTCGCTGGGGGACTCGATTCGGCAGTCCCGTCGGGAGCTGGAGAGGCTGCAGGGAGAGAGGGAGAGCCTGGAGACAGAGGTGGAGGGGCTGCAACGCCAGAGCCAGAGACTGCAGAGGAGAGTCAGGTAACACAGACACACTGCACCCCACCAACACTGCAGAGACACTGCACCCCACCAACGCACCGCACCCCACCAACACTGCAGAGACACTGCACCCCACCAACGCACCGCACCCCACCAACACACTGCAGAGACACTGCACCCCACCAACGCACCGCACCCCACCAACACACTGCACCCCACCAACACACTGCAGAGACACTGCACCCCACCAACACACTGCACCCCACCAACACACTGCAGAGACACTGCACCCCACCAACACACTGCAGAGACACTGCACCCCACCAACACACTGCACCCCACCAACACTGCAGAGGCACTGCAGCCCACCAACACACTGCAGAGACACTGCACCCCACCAACACACTGCAGAGACACTGCACACCAACACACCAACACACTGCACCCCACCAACACTGCAGAGACACTGCACCCCACCAACACACTGCAGAGACACTGCACCCCACCAACACACTGCACCCCACCAACACACTGCAGAGACACTGCACCCCACCAACACACTGCACCCCACCACACACACTGCACCAACACACTGCACCCCACCAACACACACTGCACCCCACCAACACACACTGCACCCCACCAACACACTGCACACTGCAGACACTGCACCCCACCAACACACTGCACCCCACCAACACTGCAGAGGCACTGCAGCCCACCAACACACTGCAGAGACACTGCACCCCACCAACACACTGCACCCCACCAACACACTGCACCCCACCAACACACTGCAGAGACACTGCACCCCACCAACACACTGCAGAGACACTGCACCCCACCAACACACACCACACTGCAACCACCAACACACTGCACCCCACCAACACTGCAGAGACACTGCACCAACACACTGCACCCCACCAACACACTGCAGAGACACTGCACCCCACCAACACACTGCAGAGACACTGCACCCCACCAACACACTGCACCCCATCAACACACTGCAGAGACACTGCACCCCACCAACACACTGCACCCCACCAACACACTGCAGAGACACTGCACCCCATCAACACACTGCAGAGACACTGCACCCCACCAACACACTGCAGAGACACTGCACCCCACCAACACACTGCACCCCATCAACACACTGCAGAGACACTGCACCCCACCAACACACTGCAGAGACACTGCACCCCACCAACACACTGCACCCCACCAACACACTGCAGAGACACTGCACCCCACCAACACACTGCACCCCACCAACACACTGCAGAGACACTGCACCCCACCAACACACTGCACCCCATCAACACACTGCACCCCACCAACACAATGCAGACACTGCACCCCACCAACACACTGCAGAGACACTGCACCCCACCAACACACTGCACCCCACCAACACACTGCAGAGACACTGCACCCCACCAACACACTGCAGAGACACTGCACCCCACCAACACACTGCACCCCACCAACACACTGCACCCCACCAACACACTGCACCCCACCAACACACTGCAGACACTGCACCTCACTGCAGAGACACTGCACCCCACCAACACACTGCAGAGACACTGCGCCCCACCAAGACACACTGCGCCCCACCAACACACTGCACCCCATCAACACATTGCACCCCACCAACACACTGCAGGGAGAGGAGCCTGGACAGTGGAGGGGCTGCAGCACAGGCTCAGGTGACACAGACACATCACACGCTGCTCCCTGTCTAATGCTCCGGCTGTTTGTCGTGTTGCAGTGAGTTGGAGGCAGCAGTGGAGAGGAAGCAGGGGGCTCTCAGGTCCCTGTCCCTGAATAACGGGGCGCCCCCTGCTGAGCGAGAGGAGGGAGAGCTGCACATCGGAGACCTGCAGGGAACAGAGGCCAGGCAGAACGAAGCTGACCCGGGTTCAAAACAGGCCGTGGAGAGGGAAGAAGAAGACATCAGCATTGATGAGTATGAGTGACATGACCAGAAAGAGAGCGAGGTGTTCTCAACAAAATCCTCAATCTCACCCCTTTCATTCCCACTCCCCAGCCCCAGCTCCATATCAAGAGCAGTGCTGTCAGACCATCTTCCCTTTCTCATTCCTCTCACTCTGTCATCTCCCACTACACTTTCTCACACCCCTCTCTCTCCCCTTCTCTCTCTCCTCTAACCCCTCTCTTCCCTCTTCTCTTTCCCCTTATCTCTCTCTCCTCTCTCTCTCTCTCTCTCCTCTCTCCCCTCTCTCCTCTCTCCCCTCTACCTCTCTCCTCTCTCTCTCTCTCTCTCTCTCTCCTCTCCTCTCCTCTCTCTCCTCTCCTCTCTCCCCTTATCTCTTTCCTGTCTCCTCTCCTCTCTCTACCCTCTCTTCTCTTTCCTCTCTCCCCTCTCTCACCCCTCTCTCCCCTCTCCCCCTTATCTCTTTCCTGTCTCCCTCCCCTCTCTACCCTCTCTTCTCTTTCCTCTCTCCCCTCTCTCACCCCTCTCTCCCCTCTCCTCTCTCCCCTTATCTCTTTCCTGTCTCCTCTCTTCTCTCTCCTCTCTCCCCTCTCTCACCCCTCTCTCCCCTCTCTCCTCAGTGTGCGTCACTATATCTCCTCGGAAGGGGTTTCTCTGCAGAAGGCACGGCAGTTTCTGGAGAGGCAGAGCAATTCCCTGTGCAGACGGCAGGCTGTTCTGAAGGCAGCAAAGCAGCAGTGGCGACAGGACGTGCTCAGGGCTCAGGCAGAGCAGGGGCAGGACCCAGACAGCTCCCTGCAACTGGAGGACACAAACAGGACACTGCAGCAGGCAAATACGCCCCTCCCTCTCTCCATTCTCATCCTCCTTTCATTTCCCTGATGCCTACCCCAATGCCGTTTGCATGACATCCCTCATTTTCTCTTTCCCACTGCTTTGTGCAGCATTTCAATAGACCTACTCCTGGGGCTGTGAGTGTCCTGCCTGCTCCCTCCATCCCTCACCCCCTCTCCTCTCATCACTCTGTCCCTCACCCCCTCTCCTCTTCTCTCATATCTCCCTCACTCTCCTCTCCTCTAATTGCTCTCTCCTCTCATCGCTCCTTCACTCTCCTCTCCTCATCGCTCTCTCACTCTCCTTTCCTCTCATCGCTCCCTCTCTCCTCTCCTCTTATTGCTCCCTCACTCTCCTCTCCTCTCATCGCTCCCTCATTCTCCTCTCTCATCTCCTCTCATCGCTCCCTCACTCTCCTCTCCTCTCTCCTGTCCTCTCATCGCTCCCTCACTCTCCTCTCCTCATCACTCCCTCACTCTCCTCTCATCGCTCCCTCACTCTCTTCTCCTCTCAGGAGGCGTGTCACCTGGACCAGATGAAGTCAACGATGCACAAGGGCAGTTCACTGTTGCGCAGGAAAGAGGAGAGACTGAGCCAGCTGGAGAACTCGCTGCTGGAGGAGGTACAGAGATTAATACACACTCACTGACACACACACATACACACACACACACACACACTGCTGTTGAAGTGTAAAGGGTACTTCTTGACTGACCCCCTCTTCTGTTCTGTTCTGCTCTCCTCAGCTGTCTGATGAAGACACACTGAGGGGCACGGCTGGCAAAAAGATGGTGACCTTCGACCTGAGTGATTCTGATGACATCAGCAGCATAGACAGCAGCGCTCTGCCTCCGCATACGAGTGAGTGGGAGCAGCCGATGCAAGGCTTCACTAGCTGAGGCGCCCTTTCGATTGACCTGGTTCGAGTTTAACCTGCAGAGGACTGTCCAGCCTCTTCCTGTGACTGTCTTAATAGCAAGCTGGACTACAGATAGAGTCGTTTAACACAGGTCACTGTTTCATTGGCTTTGCACGAGAGAACAAACAGAAAAAATCTGTTGAAAATCTTTCTGGTGCTTAAGTCTTCCACTCAGTGTCCAAAACTGTGGCATGACTTTAAAAATAAGACATGGCTGTAGTCCTGTCAGGGTTAACAAATCAGTCAATACGATGAATCGCATGTGAGAAATCACGCCATGCATCAGGATGACCAAGCAGCACTAACAGAGACACCCTCCACACACTGCACTAACAGAGACGCCCTCCACACACTGCACTAACAGAGACGCCCTCCACACACTGCACTAACAGAGACACCCTCCACACACTGCACTAACAGAGACGCCCTCCACACACTGCACTAACAGAGACGCCCTCCACACACTGCACTAACAGAGACGCCCTCCACACACTGCACTAACAGAGACGCCCTCCACACACTGCACTAACAGAGACACCCTCCACACACTGCACTAACAGAGACGCCCTCCACACACTGCACTAACAGAGACGCCCTCCACACACTGCACTAACAGAGACGCCCTCCACACACTGCACTAACAGAGACGCCCTCCACACACTGCACTAACAGAGACGCCCTCCACACACTGCACTAACAGAGACGCCCTCCACACACTGCACTAACAGAGACGCCCTCCACACACTGCACTAACAGAGACGCCCTCCACACACTGCACTAGCAGAGACTCCACACACTGTCTGTCTCTCCCAGGTCCACACACTGCACTAACAGAGACGCCCTCCACACACTGCACTAACAGAGACGCCCTCCACACACTGCACTAACAGAGACGCCCTCCACACACTGCACTAACAGAGACGCCCTCCACACACTGCACTAACAGAGACGCCCTCCACACACTGCACTAACAGAGACGCCCTCCACACACTGCACTAACAGAGACGCCCTCCACACACTGCACTAACAGAGACACCCTCCACACACTGCACTAACAGAGACACCCTCCACACACTGCACTAGCAGAGACACCCTCCACACACTGCACTAACAGAGACGCCCTCCACACACTGCACCAGAGAGCCCTCCACACACTGCACTCCCTCGCTTCTCCCAGGAAGGTTCAGCACCTGAGCGAGTCGCTGCAGCGGATCTCAGGCCAGCTGAACAGTGTATTGGGAGTGCTGGGGTCACTGGGGCAGCAGCAGTCCCCTCTCTTCCCCTCCGCACAGCCTGTACCCCTACCCCCGGCCCCTCTCTCAGTGTACAGGTCCCAGTCTACGGGAGCGGCGTACCCCAACCCTGCTGCCCCTGCTGGCGCCCCCGCCCTTCCTAGCTGCTGGGCCTGGGGCTTCCCCCTGCCGCCTGCACACAACATCGACCATCTCCTGACTGAGAAGTGGCACAAATACTTCCCAGGTGAGCACCCAGCTGCTTCACGTATCACTGTTCTATAACCGTTTATCCTTCCTGATGAAGCTGTTCAGCTGCGTTGGTTTATTATTGAACAGAGAAGATTTGTTCAGAGATTGTAGATCCCACCAGAGTTTTCGTACACTGTGTTGTATGTGCTCCGCGCGCTGCCATTGCTGGTGGTCTCATGTGAGCTGCTCAGTGTGCTGATCTGTGAATAAAGCCTGGGGCAGCAGCAGTCCCCTCTCTTCCCCTCCGCACAGCCTGCGCAGTGTACAGGGGGGCGTATCAACTTCAACCTTAGTCTCCAGCTCCCGCCTGTCACTCAGCAGAGAATGACACACCCACATGGCAGACGGCTGCTCTGTCACCCTGTGTCTTTCTAAACGAGGGATTTAGAGGAGCTCCCTAATAAAAGCTGAATCTCAAAATAATTGTGTTAATAAAGGAATTATTGCAGCTGTGTATAATGGGATTTAAAACAGGATTCATTTATCCACCTTTTTACTTACTCTGGTCCCATTGCAGTCAGATACACGATGGATTACTGTGTGTGTGTGTGTGTGTGTGTGTGTGTGTGTGTGTGTGTGTGTGTATAATGTATGCACACACACTTTTAAATCAGTTGAGTGCTGTGTTTACACACAGTTCTGAGTTGCGTTGTATGTTTTGCAGGGGGAGCCCCGGATGTCAGTGGAGCCCCGACTCCTCCCCCGAGTGTGAGCCAGCTTGGGTACACACCCGCCAGGTGAGCAGAGGCACGGTCGCGCTCACGCCTGGACGCGTGTTTCAAGGATTTCCGTTCGGGAATATCAGCACAGCGGTTATACAGGGTTGTTAGTTTAGAGTAAAGAGCGGGTCTATCTGGTCTCTAGTCTAGCGCAGAGTGGTGACTAGAGTGAGGTGTTTAACCAAGGGGGGCCTGCAGCATGGCTTCCCAGCACAGCGCTCAGTGCTTACCTGTTTGGTGTTGTTTAATGGTGTAACTCCTCTCCTCTCCTCTCCCGAAAGCGAGCAGATCCGGCGTCTCCGAGCCATGCAGCCCAGCGCTCCTGGGGCAGACCGGCACCGCATCCAGGGGCTCATCGACTCCAACAAGAAGTGGCTGCAGGACTTCAAGAAGGACCCCAAAACGTATCCTTCCTGCACCAGGGAGCACCCAGCCCTATCAGGGCAGAGTTAACTGTGTTGGGAGCACCCTGCTCTAACAGGACTCGGAGTTAACTGTGTGGGGAGCACCCTGCTCTAACAGGACTCGGAGTTAACTGTGTGGGGAGCACCCTGCTCTAACAGGACTCGGAGTTAACTGTGTGGGGAGCACCCTGCTCTAACAGGACTCGGAGTTAACTGTGTGGGGAGCACCCTGCTCTAACAGGACTCGGAGTTAACTGTGTGGGGAGCACCCTGCTCTAACAGGACTCGGAGTTAACTGTGTCGGGAGCACCCTGCTCTAACAGGACTCGGAGTTAACTGTGTGGGGAGCACCCTGCTCTAACAGGACTCGGAGTTAACTGTGTGGGGAGCACCCTGCTCTAACAGGACTCGGAGTTAACTGTGTGGGGAGCACCCTGCTCTAACACGACTCGGAGTTAACTGTGTGGGGAGCACCCTGCTCTAACAGGACTCGGAGTTAACTGTGTGGGGAGCACCCTGCTCTAACAGGACTCGGAGTTAACTGTGTGGGGAGCACCCTGCTCTAACAGGACTCGGAGTTAACTGTGTGGGGAGCACCCTGCTCTAACAGGACTCGGAGTTAACTGTGTCGGGAGCACCCTGCTCTAACAGGACTCGGAGTTAACTGTGTGGGGAGCACCCTGCTCTAACAGGACTCGGAGTTAACTGTGTGGGGAGCACCCTGCTCTAACAGGACTCGGAGTTAACTGTGTGGGGAGCACCCTGCTCTAACAGGACTCGGAGTTAACTGTGTGGGGAGCACCCTGCTCTAACAGGACTCGGAGTTAACTGTGTGGGGAGCACCCTGCTCTAACAGGACTCGGAGTTAACTGTGTGGGGAGCACCCTGCTCTAACAGGACTCGGAGTTAACTGTGTGGGGAGCACCCTGCTCTAACAGGACTCGGAGTTAACTGTGTGGGGAGCACCCTGCTCTAACAGGACTCGGAGTTAACTGTGTGGGGAGCACCCTGCTCTAACAGGACTCGGAGTTAACTGTGTGGGGAGCACCCTGCTCTAACAGGACTCGGAGTTAACTGTGTGGGGAGCACCCTGCTCTAACAGGACTCGGAGTTAACCCTGCTCTAACAGGACTCGGAGTTAACTGTGTGGGGAGCACCCTGCTCTAACAGGACTCGGAGTTAACTGTGTGGGGAGCACCCTGCTCTAACAGGACTCGGAGTTAACTGTGTGGGGAGCACCCTGCTCTAACAGGACTCGGAGTTAACTGTGTGGGGAGCACCCTGCTCTAACAGGACTCGGAGTTAACTGTGTGGGGAGCACCCTGCTCTAACAGGACTCGGAGTTAACTGTGTGGGGAGCACCCTGCTCTAACAGGACTCGGAGTTAACTGTGTGGGGAGCACCCTGCTCTAACAGGACTCAGAGTTAACTGTGTGGGGAGCACCCTGCTCTAACAGGACTCGGAGTTAACTGTGTGGGGAGCACCCTGCTCTAACAGGACTCGGAGTTAACTGTGTGGGGAGCACCCTGCTCTAACAGGACTCGGAGTTAACTGTGTGGGGAGCACCCTGCTCTAACAGGACTCTGAGTTAACTGTGTGGGGAGCACCCTGCTCTAACAGGACTCGGAGTTAACTGTGTGGGGAGCACCCTGCTCTAACAGGACTCGGAGTTAACTGTGTGGGGAGCACCCTGCTCTAACTGGTGGTAATAATAGTTTATTGTATTGCAATATTTGAGAAGAAGAAAATGTAATATTGCAGCAAGTACTGTGCATCTTCCTTCACCTCCTCTCACCCAGGCCTCTATTCACTCGCACAAGAACCCCCCCCTCTATCCCTGGTTTGGTCCAGCTGGGGCTAGATGAGAATAACCAGATCAAGGTATACCACTATTGAAACGGGGGACGACACAGAGTGGAGACGAGCATTGAACACAGAAGCAATCCACCTGCTAAAGACACTGCTGTACTTTTGTATAGAACAGTTATTACAGGAGTGTGCTTTGACTCTTGAAACACATCTTTTTAAAGGGTCTAATTGAGGCTGGACACAGCGCTGTAGTGTGTGTGTGTTCATTGCACCAGCAGGATGCGTTCACTCAGTGTGAAATGTGGCTTTCGTTTTTATATTTATATATATATATATATACAGTCTCAATATTTTGTGTATAGCTTTCATATATTAGCATTGTTATGATATTTTTGTATTAAAAAAAGTGAAATGTATATTACTGAGTTGTGTGATAGAACATGGCTAACATGCAGATCACAAAGGGAGTGTAAAACTCCTGTTGTTTACAGTCACTGTGACTAAATAAAAATTCATCTGAGGACCATAGTTCTGCGCAATGATTTGTTTAGTTAAATTCTCTCTTTCTTTCTCTGTCTCGCTGTCTCGTGACTCAAGCCTAGCACATCATTAAAAGAGACGCACAGCTGGTATAAACTCACTACGTAACAGAAGGCAAAAGAAAGACCGCCCAGTCCTGAGAAATTCGAGCGTTGGTCCCAGGGTCTAATTATCCTGGTTAAAGCTAATCTTTCCCCAGTGCAAAGACTGTATTATAATTCTCCCCAGTGCTGTTTGTGACGGCACAGCAGTGAGCTGCTCTTCCTGAAAGCAGGCAACACAACTAGGACACCAGACTAGGACACTGTGTGGTGTCGATGTGAGTCTCTGCTGCGGTGTCGGTGTTAGTCTCTGCTGCGGTGTCGGTGTGACTCTGCTGCGGTGTCTGTGAGTCTCTGCTGCAGTGTCGGCCTGACTCTGCTGCGGTGTCGGCGTGAGTCCCTGGTGCGATGTCGGCGTGACTCTCTGCAGCGGTGCCTGTGTGAGTCGGCTGCGGTGTTGGCGTGACTCTCTGCTGCGGTGTCGGTGTGACTCTGCTGCGGTGTCGGCGTGACTCTGCTGCGGTGTCGGCGTGAGTCTCTGCTGCGGTGTCGGTGTGACTGCTGCGGTGTCGGCGTGACTCTCTGCTGCGGTGTCGGCGTGACTCTCTGCTGCGGTGTCGGCGTGACTCTCTGCTGCGGTGTCGGCGTGAGTCTCTGCTGCGGTGTCGGCGTGACTCTGCTGCGGTGTCGGTGTGACTCTGCTGCGGTGTTGGTGTGAGTCTCTGCTGCGGTGTCGCGGTGTCTGCTGTGGTGTCGGCGCTGCAGTGTCGGTGTGACTCTGCTGAGGTGTCTGCGTGATTCTGCTGCGGTGTCGGCGTGACTCTGCTGCGGTATCGGCGTGAGTCTCTGCTGCGGTGTCGGCGTGACTCTCTGCTGCGGTGTCGGCGTGACTCTCTGCTCGTTGTGACTCTGTGTCGGCGTGACTCTGCTGCGGTGTCGGTGTGACTCTGCTGCGTGTCCACAGCCTGCTAGAGGTCCCGCCCACAAAGCCGTGACGCACTGAGACGACGCTCACAGCGGCCGTGACGACGGCACGACACGCGACGTCACAGCCACACCTGAGACGACTCCACAAACGCACTGAGACGACGCTACAGCCGGACTGAGACGACGCCATACGCCGCAACTCAGAGCCGACTACACTTGCCACAGTCGACTGAGAGACACCACAGCCACAGTCGAACTGAGAGACGCCCACAGCCACACTGAGACGACGCCTACACTGCGCACGCACACTGACGACGCCACAGCCGTGTCACAGACTCATAGACGACTAGCCACAGCTGCTCCAACCTGAGACGACGCCAACAGTCACACTGAGAGACGGCGGTGTCGGTGACTCTCTGCTGCGGTGTCGGTGTGACTCTCTGCTGCTGCGGTGTCGGTGTGACTCTCTGCTGTGGTGTCGGTGTGTCTCTGCTGCGGTGTTGGTGTGACTCTGCTGCGGTGAGTGACTATCTGCTGCGGTGTCGGTGTGACTCTGCTGCGGTGTCGGTGTCACTCTGCTGAGGTGTCTGCGTGACTCTGCTGCTGTGTCTGCTGCGTGAGTGTCTGCTGCCTGACTCTCTGCTGCGGTGTCGGTGTGACTCTGCTGCGGTGTTGGTTTGTCTCTGCTGCGGTGTGTGTCTCTGCTGCGGTGTCGGTGTGACTCTCTGCTGCGGTGTCGGCGTGTGTCTCTGCTGCGGTGTCGGCGTGACTCTCTGCTGCGGTGTCGGCGTGAGTCTCTGCTGCGGTGTCGGTGTGAGTCTCTGCTGCGGTGTCGTAACCTACAGACGACGTACTCAGACGACGAATCCGCCTTTTTTCCTGACGACGACGACGCCACCTGAGACTACGCACTGCGTTGGCGACGCCAAACCCGCGCTGCAGTTCTGAGACGACGCCACAGCACCGCACTCAGAGACGACGCCACAGCGAACTCTGAGACGACCCCACAGCCGCACTGAGACGACGCCACAGTCTGTCACTGAGACTGACAGCTGCGTATAGACGTGGTCTCTGCCTGCTGTGTGTCAGACAGCCGATAGACGACGCCACAGCCGACCTGATAGACGACACAGCCCACTGAGACGACGCCACAGCCGACTCTGAGACGACGCCACAGACACACAGTACGACGCACTCAGAACACGTCACGCCACACTGAGACGACTCCACACACGCACTAGACTGACGCTACAGCCTACTGAGACGACTCCACAGCCGCACTCAGAGACGACGCCACAGCCAACACTCAGAGACGACGTCACTCACACTGACGAACTGAGACGACTGCTGCACACTCGACGAGAACAACTCTGAGACGGCACAACACCTGAGACGCTCCACAGACCCGACTGCGACTAGCTGCTGCGGTGTCGGTGTGACTCTGCTGCGGTGTCGGTGTGACTCTGCTGCGGTGTCGGCGTTTGACTCTGCTGCGGTGTCGGCGTGAGTCTCTGCTGCGGTGTCGGTGTGTCTCTGCTGCGGTGTCGGCGTGACTCTGCTGCGGTGTCGGTGTGAGTCTCTGCTGCGGTGTCGGTGTGACTCTCTGCTGCGGTGTCGGTGTGAGTCTCTGCTGCGGTGTCGGTGTGACTCTGCTGCGGTGTCGGCGTGACTCTGCTGCGGTGTCGGCTTGACTCTCTGCTGCGGTGTCGGCGTGAGTCTCTGCTGCGGTGTCGGTGTGACTCTGCTGCGGTGTCGGCGTGACTCTCTGCTGCGGTGTCGGCCTGAGTGTCTCTGCTGCGGTGTCGGCGTGAGTCTCTGCTGCGGTGTCGGTGTGACTCTGCTGCGGTGTCGGTGTGACTCTGCTGCGGTGTCGGCGTGACTCTGCTGCGGTGTCGGTGTCTCTGCGTGAGTCTCTGCTCTGCTGTGTCGGCGTGTGAGTCTCTGCTGCGGTGTCGGCTTGACTCTCTGCTGCGGTGTCGGCGTGACTCTGCTGCGGTGTCGTTGTCACTATCTGCTGCGGTGTCGGTGTGACTCTGCTGTGGTGTCGGTGTGAGTCTCTGCTGCGGTGTCGGTGTGACTCTGCTGCGGTGTCGGTGTGACTCTGCTGCGGTGTCGCCATGTGTCTCTGCTGCGGTGTCGGTGTGACTCTGCTGCGGTGTCGGCGTGACTCTCTGCTGCGGTGTCGGTGTGTGACTCTGCTGCGGTGTCGCGTGTGACTCTGCTGCGGTGTCTGTGTGACTCTGCTGCGGTGTGAGTCTCTGCTGCAGTGTCGGTGTGACTCTCTGCTGCGGTGTCGGCGTGAGTCTCTGCTGCGGTGTCGGCGTGACTCTCTGCTGCGGTGTCGGCGTGACTCTGCTGCGGTGTCGGCCTGAGTATCTGCTGAGATGTCGGCTTGACGCTGCTGCGGTTTCGGCATCACTATCTGCTGCGGTGTCGGTGTGAGTCTCTGCTGCGGTGTCGGCGTGAGTCTCTGCTGCGGTGTCGGTGTGACTCTGCTGCGGTGTCGGTGTGACTCTCTGCTGCGGTGTCGGCGTGACTCTGCTGCGGTGTCGGTGTGACTCTCTGCTGCGGTGTCTGCTGAGTGTCTGCTGCAGTGTCGGTGACTCTGCTGCGGTGCGTGGCCTAACTGCAGTGGTGACGTCCGGTGTTGACTCGCTGCTGCGACGTCGGCGTGACTCCAACGGTGTGCGCCCTGACTGAACGTACGCACACACAGTTACGACGTCACAGTGAACTGACTGCTACAGACGCCATGAGAGACTGACGCCTACAGCGGCATGACTCTTGCTGTCTGCCATTTCGGACTACGCATCTGCTGCGGTGTTGGTGTGTGTCTCGGGAGCGACTGCTGCAGGTGATGTGACGCCATACTCCTACTGTTAGCGACGCGCATCTGCGTGAAACTGCTGAGATTGTCGGCGTGGTCTGTCACTGAGTGACGACGATGACAACTCTGCTGTACTGATGTGACGACTTCCACAGCGGTGATCCTGATGTCGACTGCTGGCTAGTCTCTGACGCACTGAACGTGTGTCCCGTTCTGAGAGCGACTGCCATGAAGACGACAGCTGCATGTCAGAGACGACTCAGACTGCGGGTCTACAGCCGACTGAGACTTGCAGACTTGTCGCTGCGACGTCAGCGTACACTGAAACGCCACACTCTGAGAGACGTTGACCACGCTGAACTCTCTGCTGCGGTTGTTGGCCGTGACCTCTGCTGAGACGACGCACTCAGAGAAAGACACTCGTCGACCCTGAGAGCTGCCATGTCGACGACGCTACAGCCACAACGGGACGACGCCCCTGCCTGACTGATCGGCGTGTTCCACTGAGTCGCGCCTCTGCTGCAGTTGCGACGTGACAGACTATCGGCCGACGCACCTGTGACGACGCCACAGTCGCTACTGCAGTGTCCGACGACCACACCGCACTGACGGAGAACACGTGACTCTGCTGCGGTTTGTGTGTCGGCGTGGCGTGAGTATCTGCTGCGGTGTCTGCGTGAGTCTCTGCTGCGGTGTCGGCTTGACTCTCTGCTGCGGTGTCGGCGTGACTCTCTGCTGCGGTGTCGGCGTGTCTCTGCTGCCATGTCGGCGTGATCTGCTGCGGTGCTGCGGTGTCGGCGTGAGTCTCTGCTGCGGTGTCGGTGTGAGTCTCTCTGTGTTCGGCGTGAGAACAGAAAATAGGAGACACTTTTTTATAAAGAGAATTGTGAGGGTCTGGAATCAACTCCCCAGTAATGTTGTTGAAGCTGACACCCTGGGATCCTTCAAGAAGCTGCTTGATGAGATTTTGGGATCAATAAGCTACTAACAACCAAACGAGCAAGATGGGCCGAATGGCCTCCTCTCGTTTGTAAACTTTCTTATGTTCTTATGAACGCCGGGTGGTGTTGTAGAGTTATTATGTTAACTGACGCCACCTTGTGGCTTATTGTTATATTACGTTAATGCTACTTCCTGTCTACATGCTTTTGGACAACATTGTAATGTCGTTATTTCAACACTTGAAACAGGTGTGGCATGCTTTCAATGCCAATGCTAATGTAAATAATTTTGTACGTGGTGGCTTGATGCCGACGTGTTTGCCGTCCATGGCACCGGTGAGTGCAGACAATCCCATCACCCTCAAACCCTTCAGATACCTGCCTCCTCTCTTCTTCTGTTCTTGGTACCCGTGCAAACAAGAACAGGTTTAGAAATTGACAGCAGGGTCGATTTCAGAGTACACATTCAGGTGACATATTACATTGCTGTTATAGATTTTCTGATATTTGTGTTTATATTTATATCTCAGTCAGACATTGACGTAGACAAGGGTGCAAGTGAGATAGAGGGGCAGGAAGAGGTTAACTGGAAAGATGCCAGGTGGGCACAGCATGTAGTGTCTCCAATTCAGGTGCAGGAGCTCAGACCAAATGGCAGAGAAGGGATGCTGCAGAGGAGATGATTCTGTGCCACATGGCTTAGAAATGCCCAGCAGCGCCCAAAAGAAGACGAATGAACAAACATTTGGCATCAGAAATTAGAAACATCACTGACGAAAAAGCCAGGAGACAAGCTAAACTGAAAATCCAGCACGTAATATTTGAAGCCCAGTCAGGGTTTACAGATTCCAATTCATATTCATCCAGCACAGAATCATTAATTATCACGCCTGCTCTCATTCCTCAAGTATACACCCAGGACATGCCACAAGAATCCAGCAGACCAGAGACCCCTACAGACACACTACTAAATTAATTACCATTGTTGTTGTTTTTTTATTTATTATAATTTCATGATTACTTAATAAAAAATAAATATATTATGAGAAAGATATGTACAACATATAGAAACGTTGAGCAGCTGGCTCTTTGAGCTAATATATATATATTCTGAAAAATTATTTTATTTTATTGTGACGCAGCAAGACCTATGTATGCAGTGACAAAGTAAAACGAGTTAAAGAAGACAGTATTTAGAGACTTAAGGTGCATGCCAGAATTTAAACGCTATTACCTGAGAAAGTTTAGTTGTCCTAGAAGAGACAGTGCTGCTCCAGAAGAAGGCTGTTTAATTACTTTCCTATTTGCTGAGAGATCTGCGTCGTTTATAGAGTCATTTTATTTTCTTTGTTTTGTTTTTTTTGTAATCGGAACCAGGGCATTTCCTTATCTCACAGACTGTAAAGCAAGCAGAAATATAACAGGTCACTGCTGTGATATTCAATGTATGTAAAAGGGTGCATTGTTTATAAATCCTGTGTTTTTACTGCAATAGGCTTGATTGAAACCGTAAAGTTATTGGAGTGATTGTGATAACTGTATTACTGGGGAAAGTGGAATGAAATAGGGGATATTGTCCATACTATTGTGCATGAGACTAAGCTCTGGTGCACCACCCCTAGCCGATTTTAAAATAGATCTGGGTTGTAAGAGAATTATACAGACAATTCCAGTTTATTAGTGAGTTTACCCTGGTAATTGTGTAACGTTCATTAAATTGCACTTACAGTATCTTCATGTGTGATTTGATCTCTCTTTATTCAGCTGGAATGGCTCTCCTCATGTTCGTATCTTCATATGTGATTTTATCTCTCTTTGTTCAGCTGGAATGGCTCTCCTCATGATCGTATCTTCATATGTGATTTTATCTCTCTTTGTTCAGCTGGAATGGCTCTCCTCATGATCGTATCTTCATGTGTGATTTTATCTCTCTTTGTTCGGCTGGAATGGCTCTCCTCGTGTTCGTATCTTCATGTGTACACAATAAATCTTATCATACAGCTGTACAGAATAAACTTTATAATCACACAGCTGTATGGAATAAACTTTATAATCATACATCTGTACAGAATAAATCTAATTATACAGCTGTACAGAATAAACTTTATAATCATACAGCTGTACAGAATAAACTTTATAATCATACAGCTGTACAGAATAAACTTTATAATCATACACCTGTACAGAATAAACTTTATAATCATACAGCTGTACAGAATAAACTTTATAATCATACAGCTGTACAGAATAAACTTTATAATCATACAGCTGTACAGAATAAACTTTATAATCATACACCTGTACAGAATAAACTTTATAATCATACAGCTGTACAGAATAAACTTTATAATCTTACAGCTGTACAGAATAAACTTTATAATCATACAGCTGTACAGAATAAACTTTATAATCTTACAGCTGTACAGAATAAACTTTATAATCTTACAGCTGTACAGAATAAACTTTATAATCATACAGCTGTACAGAATAAACTTTATAATCTTACAGCTGTACAGAATAAACTTTATAATCATACAGCTGTACAGAATAAACTTTATAATCATACAGCTGTACAGAATAAACTTTATAATCATACAGCTGTACAGAATAAACTTTATAATTATACAGCTGTACAGAATAAACTTTATAATCATACAGCTGTACAGAATAAACTTTATAATCTTACAGCTGTACAGAATAAACTTTATAATCATACAGCTGTACAGAATAAACTTTATAATCTTACAGCTGTACAGAATAAACTTTATAATCATACAGCTGTACAGAATAAACTTTATAATCATACAGCTGTACAGAATAAACTTTATAATCATACAGCTGTACAGAATAAACTTTATAATCATACAGCTGTACAGAATAAACTTTATAATCTTACAGCTGTACAGAATAAACTTTATAATCATACAGCTGTACAGAATAAACTTTATAATCATACAGCTGTACAGAATAAACTTTATAATCATACAGCTGTACAGAATAAACTATATAATCATACAGCTGTACAGAATAAACTTTATAATCATACAGCTGTACAGAATAAACTTTATCTATTTTTCCATCTTACCCACCCCCCTGAAAATGTTTTAAGATTATTTTTTTTCTCCCTACAATGTGATTTTGCCATAGAGTTGCCATAGCTGTTGGTGGCCTCCCTGTCTAGTGCCCTTCTCGCCTGGAGGCGCCTAGACAACTAATCTCGGAATAATCCAGGATTTGACTGTACAGGTGGGGTTGATTAGAGTAATTAACGATCAATCAGCACCCAGACACATGAAATAAAAGGAGGCCTCAGCTTCCCATTAGGGAGAGGAGGGAGCTGAGGAAGCAAGCTGGTGTTTTGTCCTTGCTGTTTTTGGTTTTGTGGGTTTTTTTAATTGTCTCATCCAGTGAAGGCATTGCCCAGCCTGGAAACCGTTATTTTTGTAAGTCTTGTTTCTTTCTGTTTGTGTTTAAATCCCTTTGTTTGGCCCTTGTTCCCTTTTATTTTGTGTTTATTTATAATTAAAGTATTTTTTTTTTTTTGAACTGCAGTCTGTCTTTGGGCTTCTATCCACTTGCCAGCCTGTCACAAACCTTCTTCTGGATTTGCTTTGAATGTTCCTTCGTCTTCATGATGTAGTTTTTGTTAGGAAATGTACTAACCAACTGTGGGACCTCCCAGAGACAGGTATATTTAACCTGAAATCATGTGAAACACCTTAATTGCACACAGGTGGACTCCATTCAACTAATTATGTGACTTCTAAAAACAATTGGTTGCACCACAGTTTATTTAGGTGTGCCAAAACAAAAGGGGTGATTACTTATGCAATCAGTTATTTTCTGTTTTATATTTGTAATTCATCTAGGACAATTTGTAGATTTTATTTTTCACTTTTGTTTTATGGACTTTTTTGTGTTAAGTGGCAAAAACTCCTAGTTAAATCCATTTTAACTCCATGTTGTAACCCAATTAAATGTGGAAAAGTCCAAGGGGGGTGAATACTTTTGAGAGCCGCTGTATGTAAGTCTTTCAAGCTCTTTGTGTAATCAGAACATGCACATGTTTAATTTTTTCCACCAGGCAAGGCGTGCCCTCTCGGGCAAACAAAAACGAAAGGTGAACGAGCACATGTGCCATGACGATGGCACCACGGCAGCCTTCTATGAGGCGGAGGGCTCCGTTGCCGATGCCGGTGTCTTTCTTTAGCTAAGACTCTTGTGCACGCAAAGAGTGCCCTACTGAGTTCCTTGCCCCAAGGGTGGTGGAGATATGGTGTAAGACAGGATACCCCCCTCGATCCCCTATGGCAAATCCCATTGAAAGACAGTCGCATTTTATGAGCATAAATGTTTTGGGGTAAAGTTCGCCACGTGGTGGTGGGGTGTACTGCAAATACGTTGGTGGCGTCTTTCTTTAGTTAAGAGTCTTGGGCATCTTTAGAGACTGTGCTCGAGTCCGTTGGTCCAGGATCTGTGGGCTTATGGGGTATAAGAGGACCCCCCCATGGCAAATCGCATTGTAAAAAATGGCGGGATTGTTAAAATGTAAACATGACATATTTAGGCCCATCAAATGGCACTCGGGGGGGGCTACGAACCCAGCATCCCATTTTCTTTAGCTAAGACTCTTGTGCACGTAGGACAAGATGACCCCCCCCCCCCACAGAAAATCCCATTATAAGAAACGCTTGGGGTTAACGCTTCTTACATGGCTCTCGCGGGTCGTGGCTGTAGGAACTCATTTCTTTTTAGCTAAGAGTCTTGTGCATGTTTAGAGACCAGGTTCGTTGGTCCAGGATCCGTGGACATGGAGCACGACAAGAGGCCCCCCTATATATATATATATATATATATATATATATATATATATATATATAGATTTGAAACGTTCACATTTTGTAGTGTGTTTATGCAACAGAAGCACCGATTAAGTCCATTCAAAGTGTTCTGTGATCACAGTATCAGTCTGGGTGGATCGGAGCAGAGTTTTGCATTGAAAGTTTTGCGTGCGTGAGCGGAGGCGACAAAAACTACTGTATAACCTATGCTTTAGAATATGACTTTGTAATGTAAATTTGAGGAATGCAACCACTTAGCAACTTGGAAATTGGTACAGAGTACCTGTAGGACATACAGATAATGAATGTAGAAGCACAAGTGTCTAGCTCTTTTGATCCCCATGCAGTAAACGCATTAAAATGCAGTATTGCGCTACACTGTTACGAGCAAGTGCAACTGGGTGTGTAAAAGGACTAGGAGTATGCAAATTGCTACAGAGTACCTATATGACATCTGATAATGAATCTAGAAGCACAAGTTCCTGGGCCTTGTGCTTCCCATGCAGCAGCTTGCCTTAGATGGACACACACCATTATATTGCAGTCTACATAAAAAAGCCCCTTTGTAAGTGTTTCTCAGCCGTGCAACCATGTAGAAGCTTCAATTAAAGGGCTCTGGCATCAGACAGGTAGTCTGTAACTGATCCCAGTGTTTCTGGAGTGATTTGTGCAAACACTGATTTATAGGAGAACTCTATATCTGTAATCTAATCTATAATCATTATATGCAGAACTAGGCAATTATAGCAGGGTGTAAAACAAGCTGTGATGGGCTAGGATGCTGAAATTTGGTACACAGTACTTGTAGTACATGTAGGTAATGAATCTAGAAGCACAAATTCCAGGGCCTTTTGCTTTCAATGCAGCAGCTTGCCTCAGACCAGTGGCCCTCAAAGTAATTTGGGCACGGGCATAAATTGATCTTACTTGGCTGTTTGCGGGCACGCTAACTATTGCATAGGTTCTTATCTTACACACTGCCTTCTCGTAACTATATATATATATATATATATATATATATATATATATATATATATATATATATATATATATATATAAAATGCCCACTTGAAGACCCCAGAGATGTACCCTACTTAGCTCAATCCAGACGGTAGTCATGCTGATGCGCTGGGGAGAGCGCACTGGGTTGATCCCCGGAGCCAGCATCGCAGCAGTTGTGTGTGCTGATGCGCTGGGGAGGCAAAATGAGCTGATCCCTGGAGCCAGCATTACACTTCAGCAATCAACACCAGACAGAAGGATATCTACATCATCAGATGGAAAACAACGCAAATGGATGGAGATGCTGATGGATCACATTAGTTTACTGTAAATCTACGTCTTAGTTGGTGCTTATCTTGGCGAGAGCCGAGTTCAAATCAGCATGAAGTTCAACATCTACTCTCATGTCATGGAAATCATTATATATATATGTTTTTTTCTTTAAGAGGTTTAGTGGGTTATTCTGGGCTCACTCTGATAAGGCCGAGTCTCAGGCAGCAATTGTGAGTGTTGCGCTTATTCTTTAAATACTTTACATAAATTACACAATGCAAATATTTGTAAATAGCAAGTTTACACAGATAACTATGAATAAACTCAAATAAAATAGGATAGCTAGCATCTCGCTTTGTTTCAATTTGACAAATTTGTCAACACTACTCTGGTTTAAAGATCGCTCATCTGCAGTACAATTAGAGAAAGTGGATTCATAACTAAATATACTACGGTGTTCCCCTTGTCTGGTGAAATAAAAAAAAACAGAGATAGAAAATTAAATTTTAAATACTGAAATGTATTATTTTTCTCAATAACAGTCAGCGAAATCCAGTGTTTACCCAGCATATTAACATCCCGCCTCTGCTCACGAATGATTGGACAGCTGTCAGATCTTTCACTTTCCCATTGGCTATTACTAGCCTTCAATTTTCATGCATTCGGGCGTCAGTGAGCAGATGTGTAAGTCTTTCAACCTCTGTGTATTCACAAGTCTAAAAGTCTCAGTGAAACTAAACGGAACATACATGTATTAAACTTTTTCCACTAGGCAAGCCGTGCCCTCTCGGGGAAACAAAAACGAAAGGTGAACGAGCACATGTGCCTCTCGGGGAAACAAAAACGAAAGGTGAACGAGCACATGTGCCTCTCGGGCAAACAAAAACGAAAGGTGAACGAGCACATGTGCCTCTCGGGCAAACAAAAACGAAAAGTGAACAAGCACATGTGCCTCTCGGGCAAACAAAAACGAAAAGTGAACAAGCACATGTGCCTCTCGGGCAAACAAAAACGAAAAGTGAACGAGCACATGTGCCTCTCAGGCAAACAAAAACGAAAGGTGAACGAGCACATGTGCCATGACGATGGCACCGCGGCAGCCTTCCGCGAGGCGGAGGGCTCCATGCAGAGGCCTGAGAGGCGAGGGAGCCATCCAATTCCTCTTCTTGCCAAGGACCAGCCACGGAGGAAAGTGGCGAAGAGTCGGGGCCAGCGGGGGAACAGCTCCCTCCACCTCCCCACAGGAAGAGAGCCGCCACGAGGCCGAGAAGGGTGTAGGAACAATTCAACAATTGATCATTTAATATCTGGGTTGATTAGTTCTCTTACTAACAATATTTAATGTGACGTGCTCTAAAGACGGAGGATTTGCTATGAACACACATTCACGCGCAGACACAAGGAATGGTTAATCAATAGTAGCGTTTTATTAAGCACACAAATAATAAACAGAAATCAGAAAAGTTAAAAGTAAATCTTAGTCTCTAAGCACAAAATGCAATTCAAAACTCCTCTCACTGCCCTCATGCTTGACTAGCAGGCAATTGAAATGTGTCATCGCCTGTCTCCTAACATCAGCAGCAAGCAGGCTGTGACGTAGCCAGTCCCTCACGCCCACATCCAATGCACCGTATATCTGAGATAATGCACACAATCTCAAGAACATATCACATTAAGCTTATTAATGGTATATAGATTAAGTATATGGCAAGTTTACTTTTAAATAAGTTCTTCATACATAATGAGGTAGATTACTTATAGTTACTTCAGCAAGTTTCACTAAAAGTTATTTCACACGCAAATAAACTAAATAATTAAAGAGTTCTATGTGGATGTGTTACAATTAATTTAGTTCCATGAAAGGAAAATGCAACTGGAATTATACTCAACAGTTCCTTGAAGCTTAGACTTTTGGTCTGCTGGTTTGGAAACTCAATCTGTTGAAGTGTCCAGTACAAAACTCTCCTCTTAGCAAGAGTCTTCAATCCCACTTTTGGATCAAACTCGGCAACAGTCTCCAGTCCTCGTTATAGGATCCACAACAGCGCCCGTGCGCTCTATCCTCTTCGTTGAATGTTTAGCTACGCAGGTAGCAGGGCACAGTTTCTTTTGGATGCTGTGGGTTTTAGGTGTACAGCAGACCCAGACTGGTTTGTCTGATAACAGTCGCTGTAAGTTTTACGGCAGGCTTCTCGCCAGGCCTCAGTCTCGCTGCTTGTGGTCGTTGACTCGCTTGCAGCTTGCTTCCTCATCTTGGGTCCGTTCCAGGCAGAGTCCCGGCTTGGTTCTGTTTTTAGGCAGAGTCCCTGAGTTGCAGCTTTGCTTAGCAGAGTGACAGCGCCTTGCTCAGCACTGGATGTGGAGCGCCAAATGTTCAGTTTCGCTTTGATTTTTAGTCTCTTTCACTCTGCTGATTAGCTACTTTCATGAGGTCATTTGTGTATCTTGCCTCTTTAACTCACAGTCCTTTGATTTTTTAATGACGCAAGTTTATGTCTTCCTTGCGTCAAAACAATTGTTGTTGCATGTGTGAATTATCTATACATAATTCAACTGTCCATTCAGCCTAATCCACTCCAGGAGCCGGTCCTCTAATCAGTAGGTCACATAGTTCAGTCTGTCTGCAAACCAGAGGCCCCCTTTCAAGACACAGCAGTTTGCCCTGTTTCTCAAGACACACAGTCTCATTAATGAATTCAGTTACATTTCTAATACACGTTCATGTATTATCATATTCAGGGAATATGTCCTACAAGAATGTCCCCTTGGCCGAGCCCCTCCAGAAAGGTCAGGAGGATAGTGACAAGTGAAGGAGGAGGGAATGGTCAGTGATTTGGGTGTTTTTGTCCACTTAGTAAAAGTCATACAATAGTCTTATTTTTACAAATGAATGTAGTCTTTATGTCTGTGTAAAATAGTTCCAGGATATACTCTTTTAAAATTGACTAAATCCATACCCTTTTTCCTTGTGTCCGGACCACACACAGCCCTCTGACCCAGACAGGCCAGAGCCCTCCACCCCGCTAAACACCCACACCCTGCAGGACCACTCCTACTCCAGGTCCCGAAAGAAGACTCGGGGCAGGTTCCAGTCCCCCACCATCGCCATTCTTTCAGCAGAGGACATGGCGGTGGATTTCGGGGCCTGTCCCAAGGACCCGGAGGAGGAAGGCTCCGTCTCAGCACAGTCTGGTGAGTAATTACATAAGAACATAAGAACATAAGAACATAAGAAAGTTTACAAACGAGAGGAGGCCATTCGGCCCATCTTGCTCGTTTGGTTGTTAGTAGCTTATTGATCCCAAAATCTCATCAAGCAGCTTCTTGAAGGATCCCAGGGTGTCAGCTTCAACAACATTACTGGGGAGTTGATTCCAGACCCTCACAATTCTCTGTGTAAAAAAGTGTCTCCTATTTTCTGTTCTGAATGCCCCTTTTTCTAAACTCCATTTGTGACCCCTGGTCCTTGTTTCTTTTTTCAGGCTGAAAAAGTCCCTTGGGTCGACACTGTCAATACCTTTTAGAATTTTGAATGCTTGAATTAGGTCGCCACGTAGTCTTCTTTGTTCAAGACTGAACAGATTCAATTCTTTTAGCCTGTCTGCATATGACATGCCTTTTAAGCCTGGAATAATTCTGGTCGCGCTTCTTTGCACTCTTTCTAGAGCAGCAATATCTTTTTTATAGCGAGGTGACCAGAACTGAACACAATATTCAAGATGAGGTCTTACTAATGCATTGTACAATTTTAACATTACTTCCCTTGATTTAAATTCAACACTTTTCACAATGTATCCGAGCATCTTGTTAGCCTTTTTTATAGCTTCCCCACATTGTCTAGATGAAGACATTTCTGAGTCAACAAAAACTCCTAGGTCTTTTTCATAGATTCCTTCTCCAATTTCAATATCTCCCATATGATATTTATAATGTACATTTTTATTTCCTGCGTGCAGTACCTTACACTTTTCTCTATTAAATGTCATTTGCCATGTGTCTGCCCAGTTCTGAATCTTGTCTAGATCATTTTGAATGACCTTTGCTGCTGCAACAGTGTTTGCCACTCCTCCTACTTTTGTGTCGTCTGCAAATTTAACAAGTTTGCTTACTATACCAGAATCTAAATCATTAATGTAGATTAGGAATAGCAGAGGACCTAATACTGATCCCTGTGGTACACCGCTGGTTACCACACTCCATTCTGAGGTTTTTCCTCTAATCAGTACTTTCTGTTTTCTGCATGTTAACCACTCCCTAATCCATGTACATGTGTTTCCTTGAATCCCAACTGCGTTCAGTTTGAGAATGAATCTTTTGTGCGGGACTTTGTCAAAAGCTTTCTGGAAATCTAAATAAACCATGTCATATGCTTTGCAATTATCCATTATCGATGTTGCATCCTCAAAAAAATCAAGCAAGTTAGTTAGGCACGATCTCCCTTTCCTAAAACCATGTTGACTGTCTCCCAGTACCCTGTTACCATATAGGTAATTTTCCATTTTGGATCTTATTATAGTTTCCATAAGTTTGCATATAATAGAAGTCAGGCTTACTGGTCTGTAGTTACCTGGTTCAGTTTTGTTTCCCTTTTTGTGGATCGGTATTACGTTTGCAATTTTCCAGTCTGTCGGTACCACCCCTGTGTCAAGAGACTGCTGCATGATCTTGGTTAGCGGTTTGTAAATTACTTCTTTCATTTCTTTGAGTACTACTGGGAGGATCTCATCCGGCCCAGGGGATTTGTTTATTTTAAGAGCTCCTAGTCCCTTTAACACTTCTGCCTCAGTTATGCTAAAGTTATTTAAAACTGGATAGGAACTGGATGACATGTGGGGCATGTTGTCAGTATCTTCCTTTGTAAAAACTTGTGAAAAGTAATCATTTAACATATTTGCTATTTTTTTTTCTTCCTCTACGATTTTGCCATTTGTATCTCTTAAACATTTAATCTCCTCTTTGAATGTTCAAATGTTCCATTTGTTGTTTTGTCTCCTGCTAAGTCATGTAGTGTTACAATTGTTTCATTGATGTCATCTGTTTCCTGTCAGTTAGTGTTAGTGGTTAAATTGTTGTAAATAGTTTTTGCTTGTCTCTGTGTTTGGTGTCAGGACCAGACCAACCCCCCCTTACCCACATCATCTCCCTGGCCTCCTCCTGCTTATACAGGTCAGGGGAGGTGCACTATAGGAGAGAGTGGCAGGTGGATTTTAAGGAGCAAAAAGTCACCATCATTGACAGTGACGACCAGCATCCAGGAAGGGGCCCTTGAGGTGGTGCCCGGGGAGGAGGAGGGTAACCCCATGGAGGAGGCGGAAAAGCCAGAACCGGTAGGAAGTAAATCAGTATTATATATTTTTTGTTTATGAGAAACAGACAAAAAAACAAGAATCGATTGCACCATTACGTTTATAGGTCATTATAGGTCAAATTACCTCTCTGTTTCTTTTTCAGCTCTACTCCCTGCTCCCCAAGGCCACGCCAGGGTTCAAGACCTGGGCGGTAAGTAGTTAACTCTACGGCAGAATAATCTGATAATATAAATGATATCAATGCCATAGTGGATTTAACACTACAGCAGAACACTCTAATAACATCGTTCATGTATTGTCTACCCTGATGAACTCAAAAAGGATTTGATTGATGCATTCTTTTGGATGTGAGTGGAGACATCACCACCTCAGTTGTAAGTTTATGTTGAAATATGTGATGGCGTGGCATGATGCTAACATTGAGTCTTCCCAGCTACAGCGAGTGGAAGCGCGACAGCGTGGAAAAGTGCAGAGTAGTTTAGAAGCAGTAAGGAGAAATTATATCTTTAATTGCTTTAATCAGAAAACACAGGACATTGTGGAAACACTGCAGCTCAAAGTCAAACAGCCGCGTGTGTTTTTCTATTAACAAACAAGCTGAAACTTGGAGCAGCTGATTCAAATTCAGCGCTGTTCTGAGACACGGGCGAGGGGAGGAGCCAACAGCACAGCAGAACAACGCAGCTATAAACGAGTCAATCTTCCCAGCGTCAGCAAGTGGAAGCGACAGCGTGGGAGAAGTACAGGCGTGGAAAAGTGCAGAGCAGTTTAGAAGCAGTTTGAAAGCAGGTTGACAGCTGCAGAAGAAACTAAACTTCAAAAAAAAAAAAAAAAAACTATCAACATGGTCTTCAAGCCAGTAATCTGTGACACCTGCTTGATGTGGGAAATCCAAGAAAACCCAGCAGAACTAAACCAAGTGTGCGTAAAGTGCCGCGCGATCCAGGACTTGCATAAACTAGTAAGTATGCTAGAAATGAAGCTGGAAGAAATGAGACAGCAACAGGATCTTGAGGAGCTGGCACACCCACAATTCATGGAAGTCTGCACAAGCGAGCGTCAGGAGTATCTGGGTGAAATAGTGTTTTCAGGTTTGTGTCTCAAAAGTTAAACAGAATTGTGCTGAAAGGAAAGTAAGCACACCTGTAGTCTACATATGAAAAAGGGGCATTTAGAACAGAAAATAGGAGACACTTTTTTACACAGAGAATTGTGAGGGTCTGGAATCAACTCCC
>NC_054569.1:5220988-5266590 GCF_017654505.1 Polyodon spathula | reverse complement strand
AACAACAACAATGGTAATTAATTTAGTAGTGTGTCTGTAGGGGTCTCTGGTCTGCTGGATTCTTGTGGCATGTTCTGGGTGTATACTTGAGGAATGAGAGCAGGCGTGATAATTAATGATTCTGTGCTGGATGAATATGAATTGGAATCTGTAAACCCTGACTGGGCTTCAAATATTACGTGCTGGATTTTCAGTTTAGCTTGTCTCCTGGCTTTTTCGTCAGTGATGTTTTTAATTTCTGATGCCAAATGTTTGTTCATTCGTCTTCTTTTGGGCGCTGCTGGGCATTTCTAAGCCATGTGGCACAGAATCATCTCCTCTGCAGCATCCCTTCTCTGCCATTTGGTCTGAGCTCCTGCACCTGAATTGGAGACACTACATGCTGTGCCCACCTGGCATCTTTCCAGTTAACCTCTTCCTGCCCCTCTATCTCACTTGCACCCTTGTCTACGTCAATGTCTGACTGAGATATAAATATAAACACAAATATTAGAAAATCTATAACAGCAAAGTAATATGTCACCTGAATGTGTACTCTGAAATCGACCCTGCTGTCAATTTCTAAACCTGTTCTTGTTTGCACGGGTACCAAGAACAGAAGAAGAGAGGAGGCAGGTATCTGAAGGGTTTGAGGGTGAAGGGATTGTCCACACTCACCGGTGCCATGGACGGCAAACACGTCGGCATCAAGCCACCACGTACAAAATTATTTACATTAGCATTGGCATTGAAAGCATGCCACACCTGTTTCAAGTGTTGAAATAACGACATTACAATGTTGTCCAAAAGCATGTAGACAGGAAGTAGCATTAACGTAATATAACAATAAGCCACAAGGTGGCGTCAATTAACATAATAACTCTACAACACCACCCGGCGTTCATTAGAACATAAGAACATAAGAACATAAGAAAGTTTACAAACGAGAGGAGGCCATTCGGCCCATCTTGCTCGTTTGGTTGTTAGTAGCTCATTGATCCCAAAATCTCATCAAGCAGCTTCTTGAAGGATCCCAGGGTGTCAGCTTCAACAACATTACTGGGGAGTTGATTCCAGACCCTCACGATTCTCTGTGTAAAAAAGTGTCTCCTATTTTCTGTTCTGAATGCCCCTTTTTCATGTGTAGACTACAGGTGTGCTTGCTTTCCTTTCAGCACAATTCTGTTTAACTTTTGAGACACAAACCTGAAAACACTATTTCACCCAGATACTCCTGACGCTCGCTTCGTATTGGCTAAACCACGTTGTATAGCCAATCACAAAATTGAGAGACTGAGAGAGGATTTCTGATAAGCAGTGTATTTAGTTCCTGGTTGGCAAAAAGTTTCTATTGAAAACATCCATTATACACATCACTAAATAATTTCATTGTTTATAACCGAATATGATATTTAAATACATTGCTCTGTGGAGACTATCGGAGATGACCCGGGTGGCTGTGCTCGGGATTCTCTGCTGGGTTCATGCAGCTGCCGCAGGTCAGTTTTTACACGAGAAATATTTACTGTCTTCAATAAATATACAGCAAAATACCAGGGGCTTCCTCGCAGGATGTGCTTGCAAAACAGCTCGTTTGAAACTGGTTGTCATTGAATACAATTGAAGTACACACTTCAATTTCAAGTACATTGAATACAATTGAAGTACACATAATGCATTTATGTTGCATACTTTAATTATAAACGCACAGATATTGATATAACTTTGTGTATTATGTCTGGATGTGCTTAGTTGAGAACCCCTCTCCCTGCACGGCTTCCCAAGTGAAGGATGTAAAAGCACAGACAGTTGTAAGTACTTCACCGCAGGATCGGTAAGCAGCCCGACTGAGTGTCTCCTCGACAGGAGGCGCTGCCTGTGCCATCATCGCCAAGGCAGGGAACGGTCTCGCTAGCAGCGCCACTGCATCGCCAGCTCAAGCAACCCGACAAGACACGGGTTCAACCCATGAAAACATGAAAACGGGCGGCAAGTGCGTACAGTCGTTCCGTTTACTCGTTTTTCTTTCAGTATTGAAATACAGATTAATGCAGATATTCAGCTATAAAAACAGCAATAAACAGACTGTGATCCTTGATCTCTTCCCCCGAGTACAGAACAGTTACTGCAACAAGGAAAGTCTTTAGTGGCTACAATCGCGAAATCAGAAACGACACTGTTAAAAACACAACAGTGTAGCTCATCATTAATTACTGTGCTGATTCTATTTTAAATCCATTATTATTATCTATTTTATTATTATTATTATTATTATTATTATTATTATTATTATTATTATCGTTGTTGTTCTTATTGTTGTTATTAGCGTCCCACACTTAAAATACATTATTTTCTTTGCTGTAGAAATGTATACGAAACATTTCAATACAATTAAAAGGATTACATATATTAACATTATTACATTATTATTATATTATTATTATTATTATTATTATTATTATTATTATTATTATCATTGTCCCGCCGTGCTCATCAAATTGTCACTCACATTGCAGTGCCTTTAGGATTCTGTTCACGATGAAAGAGTTTTTTTAAAGGACGAGAATCACCAACCCGCTTAAGTGTGCATCTTTAATGAGAAAATTGTCTATACAATTAAGCGTGTTAAACTTAATAATAATAATGATGATGAATAGTCTGCCATTGACATACAATGATGTTAATATGCAGCGCGCTGTGACCGCCAATATGGCTGCGGGAGAAATTGTGACGTCACGTGACCGCCATACGTTTAAAATAAATCAAATGAAAGGGCAAATTCTTTATTCTGCAACTATATACTATATATATATATATATATATATATATATCTATATGTGTATATATATATATATATATATATATATATATATATATATATATATATATATATATATATATATATATATATATATATATATATATATATATATATTAGTTCAAAGAGCCAGCTGCCCTTTTTATTTTTAAAAGTTATATTTCTATTCTATTTTTCGAAACCCTACAGACATGAATACTATATTAGGCGCGGTTAATAATCATCCCAAATATGTAGTTAAAAATATACCATATGGACGGTTTTTAAGGCTAAAACGAATTTTAATAAAAACACAGATTTTCAAATGCGTCGCTTTCGATAGAGGCTATAGCAAACACGTGATTAATACAGCTTTAAAGAGAACTGAAATACAAAATCCTGAAGTTACTGTTAACTACAAAAATCGCACATGAAGTAACATCTGACGCTGTTTCTTTTGGCACAGAGTTTATTCACATGTCGAATGACATTAAAAAGATAAAACATAAACAAACATTAGAATATGCTGACGTGTGATCCCCAGCTCAGTTTCTCAGCCACAACTTCACCAAAGATTTGGTTTAGAAGAACAAGAGATATTAAAGAGAAACTGGTTTCCTCTGTGTATGAATCGCTCTCCAGGTAACTGGATAAATAACCCTGATATTCGTGGTAGTTATCGATGTGGTCGATGTGTTCATTGCTCGAACACTATAATATTAAATATTTTATGCATCCGCATTCTGGATGTAAACTCCCAGTGGTCTGGCCAGGTGCCTGTAAACTGCCCATGGCTGCGTTGTCCTCCAACACTGTCTGGGTGGCTGCATGGTGAGTCTGCAGCATATAAAGAAGCATGCAGCAGATGGTACACACTTGGACTCAGTGGACTGAGTGTGTACGTCTTTGCCCCTACCGAGTCAGCACAGGGGTGGTAGCAGTGGGCTGAGCCTAAAAATAATTGGAAATTACTAAATTGGGGAGAAAACAATAAAAATAATTGGCAACCACTAAATAAAAAAAAAAGAGAAGCCATGTGGATACACAAATTACATACGGTTGAACCGAATGGTCTCAGTGAGACACTAGAATTGAACTCGTATTGAAGTTGAGATGTAGTGTTGAATGAATGCTGATCACGTGTTCTCCTTATATGTTGTTAAAGTTTGACGTTTTCAAAAAAAAAGATTGTTAACTTAAATGTTAGCTAATTAATGATCATGCAATGATGTAATTGCTAATTGACAAAGAATATGTAACAATGAATCGTGGTGTTGTTAACATTGATGGTTTGTAACCTGATGAAGACGCTGATGTGTCTGTTCTACGCTTTTTAAAACAATGTTTATCAATACAGATTGGTTTTAATGAGATGCAGATTATTTCACCTTATTGAACTGTTCAAAATGTATTGGATCTACGGGAGTGTGCGGCCAGACCGGTTTCTGTTACTGGGGACAAGTGGATACGACAACCAGCTGTATCAGAGACAATCATATTGAATTATCTACTCCTTTGAGGTTAGCACCTCGTCACGTTAAACTTCTTGTGCACAAATGACTTTATAACAAGCTAAATCTATAACAGCAGTGTGAAGAGCATTCTAACATCGTTATGTAATATTAAACTACAGGGTGTTGTATTAACAAGCTAACCCTATAACAGCAGTGTGAAGAGCATTCTAACATCGTTATGTAATATTAAACTACAGGGTGTTGTTGCAAGTGCTTCGTCCATTAAGGAGTACCATTGGCTTCACCACTGTCGGTCCCTGTGCCAGTCGGTGGATTTTTCAATTCCTGCAACAAATTGTAAATAAAACACAGGAATTTAAAAAAAGGGAATGCTATATAACCTCCAAACATCGTTATGCAATATTAAACTACAGCGTAACCTCCAAAAGTCGTTATACAATATTAAACTACAGCGTAACCTCCAAACGTCGTTATACAATATTAAACTACAGCATAACCTCTAAACATCGTTATACAATATTAAACTACAGCGTAACCTCCAAACGTCGTTATACAATATTAAACTACAGCGTAACCTCCAAACGTCGTTATACAATATTAAACTACAGCGTAACCTCCAAACGTCGTTATACAATATTAAACTACAGCGTAACCTCCAAACATCGTTATACAATATTAAACTACAGCGTAACCTCTAAACATCGTTATACAATATTAAACTACAGCATAACCTCCAAACATCATTATACAATATTAAACTGGGTATTTCACTATTAATAGAAAAAAATACATATAATGTCATTGGTCATTGGCACTGCGTTACGCTTCGTCTGATTCTCTTTTTCAGACTCAGTCCTGCGTTTCTCATGCTTTTACCCTAGTGGTTCAACTCGTGGTCTCATAGAGGGTTTTGGGAGACTATTGAGCGCTGACTCTTGCAGTTATATTCTCTGTGTCTGATTCATCCTGTAGTGTTTAGGGGCAGCTGTTATGAATGCTGCAAGGTACGGAAACTAATTCAAGCAAATTAGCATGCCTGTATCTCTGAGGGGACAATGGTTTTCTATGTGCGAAAATTTCAGCACATTGCTGTAGTGATTAATGGTTTTCTATGTGAGAACATTGCTGTAGTGATTAATGGTTTTCTATGTGAGAACATTGCTGTAGTGATTAATGGTTTTCTATGTGAGAACATTGCTGTAGTGATTAATGGTTTTCTATGTGAGAACATTGCTGTAGTGATTAATGGTTTTCTGTGGCCATCACTTTATTCTGCTCACTGGCACTGCGTGTTTTACTCTGGATTATTGAAATGTGTCACTAATCCTCATTTGTATTCCTCTTCCAGGAACTCACTCACTGCATTTTTTTGGAGTGGCGACCACGGAAGGGACCAAGACACCAGAGTATGTAACTGTGGATATGCTGGATGATGTGCAATACTCATACTATAACAGCACCATGAAAGAACCTGTCCTCCTGCTCGACTGGATGAATAAGACTATGGGTCGTGAGTTCTGGAACAGCCGTACTTGGCATATTCTGCATGGTCATGATATCATGAAATGGAGTTTGAGAAATACAATCCAGCACTTTAACCATACTGGAGGTGAGTACAAACACACACAGCCCCGTCTATCAGCACTGTTAGACACACAGGGACTATAGGACTTAGTACAAACACACACAGCCCCTTCTATCACTGTTAGAGACACAGGGACTATAGGACTGAGTACAGACACACAGAGCCCCTTCTATCACTGTTAGAGACACAGGGACTATAGGACTGAGTACAGACACACACAGCCCCTTCTATCACTGTTAGAAACACAGGGACTATAGGACTGAGTACAGACACACACAGCCCCTTCTATCACTGTTAGAGACACAGGGACTATAGGACTGAGTACAGACACACAGCCCCTTCTGTCACTGTTAGAGACACAGGGACTATAGGACTGAGTACAGACACACACAGCCCCTTCTATCACTGTTAGAGACACAGGGACTATAGGACTGAGTACAGACACACACAGCCCCTTCTATCAGCACTGTGAGAGACACAGGGACTATAGGACTGAGTACAGACACACACAGCCCCTTCTATCACTGTTAGAGACACAGGGACTATAGGACTGAGTACAGACACACACAGCCCCTTCTATCAGCACTGTGAGAGACACAGGGACTATAGGACTGAGTACAGACACACACAGCCCCTTCTATCACTGTTAGAGACACAGGGACTATAGGACTGAGTACAGACACACACAGCCCCTTCTATCACTGTTAGAGACACAGGGACTATAGGACTGAGTACAGACACACACAGCCCCTTCTATCACTGTTAGAGACACAGGGACTATAGGACTGAGTACAGACACACACAGCCCCTTCTATCACTGTTAGAGACACAGGGACTATAGGACTGAGTACAGACATACACACAGCCCCTTCTATCAGCACTGTTAGAGACTCGGACTATAGGACTGAGTACAGACGCACACACAGCCCCTTATATCACTGTTAGAGACTCGGACTATAGGACTGAGTACAGATACACACAGCCCCTTCTATCACTGTTAGAGACTCGGACTATAGGACTGAGTACTGACACACACAGCCCCTTTTATCAGCAGTGCTAGAGACACTGGGACACAATCTGATTATTATCGTGGAAAGCTCCATAAAACAATTCAGCATTAAATCTTGCCCAGTGGGGTTAAAACAGAGATTCAGCCCAGCTGGTGGCGTAGTATTAGCCTCTGATGGCTTCTTTTTTATCTGAATTGCTCTACAGTAGAAGTCAGCATGTTGCAGTGGCAGAGCTGCATCTTAAACGAGGTGCCAGGGACAGCCACTGCGCCTCTGTGCGCCCCCCCAGCAATGGTACAGTAGCGATGATCATAATGCACCACAGTGTAAAAGCAGTGCCAGTCCAACAACAAAACAAGCAAAAATAAAACAGTGAAACAACAACTACAAAATAAACGTTGCACCAACCTATATCGCTGTAATACACTAGGTGTGGGATACCTTGTATTAGGGGTGGGCGGTAATGACTTCGCCCAAGAATGCCAGCCGCTCTGCAACGCCGGGGGTTGCCAGCCGCTCCACATCGCCTGAGGCTGCCGGTTCTGCTTCGTCTGGGGTCACCGTCAGCTCTGCTTGGCCGCAGGGGTCAATATGGCCGGAGCCCCACCAGAGGGAGCTGCCGGCTATGAAGAAGAGGGGAGAGGTCAGGAGACCACCTTCCTCAGCAGCCTTTCCGCTGCTGGACTTGCCCCGGCTGAAGGAGTCAGTCTGGGAGCTGTCAGCACATGGGATCTGTGGCAATGTTGCCCGCCCCTGTGTGTATTTCGGTGTTATATGTTGCGTGTTGTATGTTAATGTTGGTGTACAGTCATTGGTTCACGGGATATAAATGGGTCTGTGGAACACGAGTGTTTAAAATGTATATGTGTATTTAGGCACGAGGATTGCACAGCACTTCATGTGCAGGTAAAAAGTAATAATATGTGAGCACGGGGAATTGCACTTTATTAATTCACGTGCAGTTGTACCGAGACTCCAATTGAATGATTGATTAGCAATCGAGTCTCGGTACAGCTGCATAAAAACAGCATGTTTTCACTCACTGGGGGTTGTGTGTTCAGTGAGTGTAGAACAGGTGTGGAGAGGAGAAAATTAAAAACACAAGTAAAAGTAAATACGTGATTTCACTCACTGTGTTTGTCTGTTCGTCCGCTGTGTTAGTGTCTGTTTCGTTTATGTTAATTCGTTTTGTTTGTCTGTTTAGTTTGGCCTCAAGTGCCATGTCCTGTTTTGCTGTGCTGTTTTTGTTTAAATCTTTTGTTTATTATTATTTAATAAAACACTGAGCGTCCCTGTGCCTCAGTTTCACCGCTACTTCCTGAGTCTATTTGTGGTCTGACGTCACCACTGCAAGGAATCCTGGTCACAGCGCCTCACCAGACTTTCTCCAAACGTAACAACTATCAGCATGACCAAATAGCTTGATTTGTGTTTTATCACTCCACAAAACCTTTTCATTCAAATACCATTTTGCAAACTTTAAGCGATTGTCCTTGTGACATTTTCATAACAGTGGCTTTTCTATAAGGAGCCTGTTAATACACATCTTTAATAATCAATAATATATTCTATAAGGAGCCTGTTAATACACGTCTTTAATAATCAATAATATATTCTGTAAGGAGTGTGGTAATACATGTCTTTAATAATCAATAATATATTCTATAAGGAGCCTGTTAATACACATCTTTAATAATCAATAATATATTCTGTAAGGAGTGTGGTAATACATGTCTTTAATAATCAATAATATATTCTATAAGGAGCCTGTTAATACACATCTTTAATAATCAATAATATATTCTGTAAGGAGTCTGGTAATACACATCTTTAATAATGAGTACAACCTGAGTGTAATGCTCGTGGGTCAGTGTGGGGGCACTCACAAGGTTAGGGTTAGGGTTAGTAATCAATACTACCTGAGTGTAATGCTCGTGGGTCAGTGTGGGGGCACTCACAAGGTTAGGGTTAGGGTTAGGGTTAGTAATCAATACTACCTGAGTGTAATGCTCGTGGGTCAGTGTGGGGGCACTCACATGCTCGTGGGTCAGGTTAGGGCACTCACAAGGGTTAGGGTTAGGGTTAGTAATCAATACTACCTGAGTGTAATGCTCGTGGGTCAGTGTGGGGGTACTCACAAGGTTAGGGTTAGGGTTAGTAATCAATACTACCTGAGTGTAATGCTCGTGGGTCAGTGTGAGGGCACTCACAAGGTTAGGGTTAGGGTTAGTAATCAATACTACCTGAGTGTAATGCTCGTGGGTCAGTGTGGGGGCACTCACAGGGTTAGGGTTAGGGTTAGGGTTAGTAATCAATACTACCTGAGTGTAATGCTCGTGGGTCAGCGTGAAGGCACTCACAGGGTTAGGGTTAGGGTTAGTAATCAATACTACCTGAGTGTAATGCTCGTGGGTCAGTGTGGGGGCACTCACAAGGTTAGGGTTAGGGTTAGGGTTAGTAATCAATACTACCTGAGTGTAATGCTCGTGGGTCAGTGTGGGGGCACTCACAAGGTTAGGGTTAGGGTTAGGGTTAGTAATCAATACTACCTGAGTGTAATGCTCGTGGGTCAGTGTGGGGGCACTCACAAGGTTAGGGTTAGGGTTAGGGTTAGTAATCAATACTACCTGAGTGTAATGCTCGTGGGTCAGTGTGGGGGCACTCACAAGGTTAGGGTTAGGGTTAGTAATCAATACTACCTGAGTGTAATGCTCGTGGGTCAGTGTGGGGGCACTCACAAGGTTAGGGTTAGGGTTAGTAATCAATACTACCTGTAATGCTCGTGGGTCAGTGTGGGGGCACTCACAAGGTTAGGGTTAGGGTTAGGGTTAGGGTTAGTAATCAATACTACCTGAGTGTAATGCTCGTGGGTCAGTGTGGGGGCACTCACAAGGTTAGGGTTAGGGTTAGGGTTAGGGTTAGGGTTAGTAATCAATACTACCTGAGTGTAATGCTCGTGGGTCAGTGTGGGGGCACTCAGTCATTAGGATACTACATTACCAGCACCCAAATGCTCGTGGGTCACCCCCGTGGTGTTCCAATCCCATCCACAAGGTTATGATGGACTCACATTACGGTTAGTAATCATACTACCTGAGTGTAATGCTCGTGGGTCCAGTGTGGGGGGCACTCACAAGTTGTTAGGGTTATTAGGGTTAGTAATCAATACTACCTGAGTTATAATGTACTGGTTACGAGCACCCAGTCACACCAGTGTGAGTGTTCCAATCACCAATCGGTTAGGGTTAGGGTTAGCACTCACAAGGTTAGTAATCAGGTTTTAGGGTTAGGGTTAGTAATCAATACTACCTGAGTGTAATGCTCGTCTCAGTGTGGGGGTTAGGTTTAGGGTTAGGGTTAGGGTTAGTAATCAATACTACCTGAGTGTAATGCTCGTGGGTCAGTGTGGGGGCACTCACAAGGTTAGGGTTAGGGTTAGGGTTAGGGTTAGTAATCAATACTACCTGAGTGTAATGCTCGTGGGTCAGTGTGGGGGCACTCACAAGGTTAGGGTTAGGGTTAGGGTTAGGGTTAGTAATCAATACTACCTGAGTGTAATGCTCGTGGGTCAGTGTGGGGGCACTCACAAGGTTAGGGTTAGGGTTAGGGTTAGGGTTAGGGTTAGTAATCAATACTACCTGAGTGTAATGCTCGTGGGTCAGTGTGGGGGCACTCACAAGGTTAGGGTTAGGGTTAGGGTAATCAATACTACCTGAGTGTAATGCTCGTGGGTCAGTGTGGGGGCACTCACAAGGTTAGGGTTAGGGTTAGTAATCAATACTACCTGAGTGTAATGCTCGTGGGTCAGTGTGGGGGCACTCACAAGGTTAGGGTTAGGGTTAGTAATCAATACTACCTGAATGTAATGCTCGTGGGTCAGTGTGGGGGCACTCACAAGGTTAGGGTTAGGGTTAGGGTTAGGGTTAGTAATCAATACTACCTGAGTGTAATGCTCGTGGGTCAGTGTGGGGGCACTCACAAGGTTAGGGTTAGGGTTAGGGTTAGTAATCAATACTACCTGAGTGTAATGCTCGTGGGTCAGTGTGGGGGCACTCACAAGGTTAGGGTTAGGATTAGGGTTAGGGTTAGTAATCAATACTACCTGAGTGTAATGCTCGTGGGTCAGTGTGGGGGCACTCACAAGGTTAGGGTTAGGGTTAGGGTTAGTAATCAATACTACCTGAGTGTAATGCTCGTGGGTCAGTGTGGGGGCAGGTTAGGGTTAGGGTTAGGGTTAGTAATCAATACTACCTGAGTGTAATGCTCATGGGTCAGTGTGGGGGCACTCACAAGGTTAGGGTTAGGGTTAGGTTTAGGGTTAGGGTTAGTAATCAATACTACCTGAGTGTAATGCTCGTGGGTCAGCGTGAAGGCACTCACAAGGTTAGGGTTAGGGTTAGTAATCAATACTACCTGAGTGTAATGCTCGTGGGTCAGTGTGGGGGCACTCACAAGGTTAGGGTTAGTAATCAATACTACCTGAATGTAATGCTCGTGGGTCAGTGTGGGGGTACTCACAAGGTTAGGGTTAGGATTAGGGTTAGGGTTAGTAATCAATACTACCTGAGTGTAATGCTCGTGGGTCAGTGTGGGGGCACTCACAAGGTTAGGGTTAGGGTTAGGGTTAGTAATCAATACTACCTGAGTGTAATGCTCGTGGGTCAGTGTGGGGGCACTCACAAGGTATTCTCATTGCACATTGGGTCCTTTGGGCTGCTTATTGAGTAGCAGGCTCTTCAGTGTTCTCTGGAATGCCAGTGCTATCTTCTGTATTACAAATTCAGAAAGATGTACTTTTATTGGACACTAATGCTTAGTTTGTCTTTTGTCTTTTGTGTGTTTTCCAGTTCACACTTACCAGAACTCAGGTGGCTGTGAGCTGGATGATGACGGGACCAGGCGGGCATATTGGTATCACGAGTATGATGGGAATGATTTTGTTAGTTTTGATGTGGAGACCCTGACCTGGGTCGCTGCTGTGCCACAGGCTGTCTTCTATAAACACAAGTGGGAAGCTGACACAGCCCGCAAACAGATGGATTTTGTCGATTTTCCACAGGAGTGTTTCCAGTCTCTGGAGCTGTGCATCCAGTATGGGAAGGAGACCCTGCAGAGGAAAGGTAAAGTAACAATCTCATATTGTTTGTGTTAACTCATCAGATATCAACTGAGTATTTATAATTTCAAATGTGCACGTACAGATCATGTACGCACAAATCTTCAGACATGACTGAATTAGACTTAGGGGTCGATGTACTAAGATGGGCCAGTCGCAGCGCAAACATACCGCATTTGCACTTTTGTTGCGACAGTTCGCAAAGTATACATTTTGTCGTATGTACTAAGAGAAAATATACTTATTTAAATTTGTTGCATCATCTTAGCGAGATCTCTAGCATTGCAAAGGCCATGTAACATTTTTTCGAATGAATAATGAAAGGCCGTTTAATCCCATCAGATTCTATAATGGGTCTCCCAGCTTCACCCAATAATCACACAGCAGCCCCTCACTAAACCGGACATGCTTGTTTGACGTAAGGAGGTTGCGGGTTTAAAACAATACAATAAAATCGTACACATTTATAGTGCTCAATGTATTTTAAATGTAAATAATTGAGCTAAAATAACACTAAATATATATATAGCTCTGGAAAAAATTAAGAGACCGCTGCAAAATTATCAGTTCTCTGGTTTTACTATTTATAGGTATGTGTTTGGGTAAAATGAACATTTTTGTTTTATTCTATAAACTACTGACAACATTTCTCCTAAATTCCAAATAAAAATATTGTCATTTAGAGCATTTATTTGCAGAAAATGACAACTGGTCAAAATAACAAAAAAGATGCAGTGTTGTCAGACCTCGAATAATGCAAAGAAAATAAGTTCAGATTCATTTTTAAACAACACAATACTAATGTTTTAACTTAGAAAGAGTTCAGAAATCAATATTTGGTGGAATAACCCTGATTTTCAAGCACAGCTTTCATGCATCTTGGCATGCTCTCCACCAGTCTTTCACATTGATGTTGGGTGACTTTATGCCACTCCTAGCGCAAAAATTCAAGCAGCTCGGCTTTGTCTGATGGCTTGTGACCATCCATCTTCCTCTTGATTACATTCCAGAGGTTTTCAATGGGGTTCAGGTCTGGAGATTGGGATGGCCATGACAGGGTCTTGATCTGGTGGTCCTCCATCCACACCTTGATTGACCTGGCTATGTGGCATGGAGCATTGTCCTGCTGGAAAAAACAATCCTCAGAGTTGGGGAACATTGTCAGAGCAGAAGGAAGCAAGTTTTCTTCCAGGACAACCTTGTACTTGATTCATGCGCCCTTCACAAAGACAAATCTGCCCGATTCCAGCCTTGCTGAAGCACCCCCAGATGAGTCCAATTTTCAGCTTTGCCCAACACCTGGTCGTCTAATGGTTAGACGGAGACCTGGAGAGGCCTACAAGCCACAGTGTCTCGCACCCACTGTGAAATGTGGTGGAGGATCGGTGATGATCTGGGGGCCGAGAAGGTGGAGTCTTTATACCAAAAGAAAACGATTCTACAAGCATCGGTCAGTTTTGTCCTATTTCCTTATTAAACATAGAACGCAAGATTTTCTTCAGCATTATTGCTCAGAGATTGTCAAAAAGCAGGCGTTCCGGGTTTCCCAGGATGCTTAGAACACATCAGCATAATCTGGAAACAAATTCATCAGCGAAAAAGGAGAGGAAGGATCTCCATGTGATATTCCTGGATTTGGCTAATGCATATGGTTCAGTGCCACATGAACTTCTTTGGGCAGCATTTGATTTTTTCAGTGTACCGGTGACAATAACAAATTTAGTGAAAGCCTACTTTGGAGATTTGCAATTTAGTTTTTCAACTTCAGAATTCAGCACTGCATGGCAATGCCTAGAGGTTGGAATAATGACAGGATGCACCATTTCTCCACTGGCTTTTACCATGGCAATGGAAGTAATTATTAGGGTCAAAATGGGTAGTAGGAGGAGAGCGCTTGGCTTCTGGAATGCGACTACCACCAATTCAAGCATACATGGATGACATGACAACCATGACTACAACAGTAGCCTGCACTAATCGGTTATTGGGCAAATTAACCAATAACATTGAATGGACACAAATGCAATTCAAGCCCACTAAATCAAGGAGCATCTCTATAATTAAAGGTAAATTAGTAGATAAAAGATTCTACATTAATGGTGAGGCAATACCAACAGTGTCCGAGAAGCCACTGAAAAGTCTAGGGAGATGGTACGACGGGGATCTAAAGGACACAGTTCGTGTGGGAGAAGTTAGACAACAAGCAGCGGAAGGGTTGAAGAGCATAGACAGCAGCGCTTTACCAGGCAAACTGAAACTCTGGTGCTTTCAGTTTGGTCTACTGCCAAGACTGCTGTGGCCACTGACTATGTACAAGGTTTCCTTGACAACAGTAGAGAAGCTGGAAGCTTTAATCAGTTCATATATCAGGAAATGGTTGGGAGTTCCACGCTGCCTCAGCAGAGTGGAACTTCATGGTAAAGGAATACTGCAGCTACCAATCTCTGCTCTAACCGAGGAGTTTAAGTCCGCCAAAGTCAGACTGGAAATGACATTAGTAGATTCACGCGACAAATGCGTAAGGGAGGCAGCACCTGTGTTGAAAACTGGAAGAAAATGGGCAGCAAAGAAAGCTGTGGAAGATGCTAAGGCTGCCCTTCGAATCGGAGATATTATGGGGCAAGTTCAGCATGGAAAAGGAGGTTTTGGTCTCAGTTCAGCTCCTCCTACGTGGCACAAGGCAACCCCAGCTCAACAGAGGAAGCTGGTAGTCAATGAGGTGCAAAAGCAGGAGGAGAGGATCAGGTGTGTAAAGGCCGTTTCCCAGGCCAAGCTGGGAGAATGGATGAAATGGGAGAGTGTGGAACAACGCAAGATCGGCTGGCAAGACCTATGGACAATGGAACAGAGCAGGATCAGTTTTCTCATCAGATCAACATAGAATATTCTCCCATCACTACAGAACCTAAATCTCTGGGTAGGTGAGGATCCCTCTCGTCCTTTTATGTTCATCACCTGCAACATTAAGGCACATTTTGACAGGCTGTAAGGTGGGTCTTAGCCAAGGGCAGTTTACTTTGCTCCATGACCAGGTGCTGCGATGTTTGGCCTTAGCATTGGAAGACAAGCGTAACCTGACCAATAAGATGCCACCAGTTCCATCAAAACATTACACACAAACATTCCTCTCCAGGAGAGCAACCACCAAGAAAAGGTGTTAAAACCAACCCTCGCCCAGGACAACTGGAAGCTGCTAGAGACTGGGAAGATGCTGGCAGATGTTGGTCAACGGCTTATTTTTCCGAGACTGCCACCACTAACCTTCGACCAGACATTGTCTAGTGGTCTGAATCAGCACGCCTTGTTCATCTGGTAGAGTTAACAGTGCCATGGGAGGATGCTGTGGATGAGGCGGATGAGAGGAAGAAACTTCGGTATGCTCGACTAGCTGCTGAAGCGGAACAGCGAGGATGGAGTGTCCGAGTTTACCCAGTGGAGGTGGGTTGTCGAGGATTTGTGGCACACTCTACAACCCGGTTTCTCAGAGATGTTGGGTTTAGTGGCCAAGAGTTGTATCGCACAGTGAAGAACTTATCTGAAGCAGCAGAAAGGAGCAGCAACTGGCTGTGGTTGAGACGGAAAGATTCTGGATGGGGATCTCAAGCACAATAGAAAGAAAGCAACGCTGATGTACGGGTAAGTAAGTTGGGCTGAGCTGAGTGGGGGATGGAGGGGGGTGATGCTGGGACACCAGAATCACTGTTGAGCCCACTTGAGGTGTCATGGGTTAGTCAACGAAACACCGAGGATGGAAGGTGCCCATTTGAAGACCCCAGAGATGTACCCTACTTAGCTCAATCCAGACGGTTGTCATGCTGATGCGCTGGGGAGACCGCACTGGGTTGATCCCCGGAGCCAGCATTGCAGCAGCTGTGTGTGCTGATGCGCTGGGGAGGCAAAATGAGCTGATCCCTGGAGCCAGCATTACACTTCAGCAATCAACACCAGACAGAAGGATATCTACATCATCAGTTGGAAAGCAATGCAAATGGATGGAGATGCTGATGGATCACATTAGTTTACTGCAAAGCTACGTCTTAGTTGGTGCTTATCTTGGCGAGAGCCGAGTTCAAATTAACATGAAGTTTAACATCTACTCTCATGTCATGGAAATCTCTTCTTGTTCAAACACTCCAGTGTGGCTTTGGCTTTGTGCTTCCGGTCATTGTCCTGCTGAAATGTGAATTTCCTCATCAGGTTCAGAGTCTTGGCTGACTCAAACAGGTTTTCCTCAAGGATTCACCTGTACTTTGCACCATCCATTCTCCCCTCTATCCTGACAAGCTTCCAAGTCCCTACTGAAAAGAAGCATCCCCATAATATGATGCTGCCACCTTCATGCTTGACATTTGGGATGGTGTTGACTGGGTGATGTGCAGTGTTGGGCTTACACCAGATGTAACGCTTGGAATTTAGACCGAAAAGTTCAGTTTTTGTTTCGTCTGACCACAAAACCTTTTTCCACATGCCTGCAATATCATCTACATGCTTTTTTGCAAACTCCATACATGATTTAAGATGAGGCTTTTTGAGTAATGGCTTCTTTCTTGCCACCCGTCCATACAGGCCAGCTTTGTGTAGGGACCGCCTTATTGTTGATGTGTGAACACTGACTCCCATCCCAGACACAGAACTTTTCAGATCTCGCAAGGTCATTTTTGGCTTCAGAGTGACATCCGAAACCAGTTTCCTGCTTTCTCGGCTGCTCAGTTTGGGAGGACGACCTGAAATGGGTAGTGTCTGGGTGGTATGATGCATCTTCCACTTCTTAATGATGGAAATCACTGTGCTGAGAGGGATAATCAGCGCCTTTGAAATTTTCTTGTACCCTTCTCCAGCTCTGTGCTTCTACCACTTTTTCCCTGACTTGTTTCGAAAGCTCCTTGGTCTTCGTGTTTTTAAGTTGCCCTTAAACTGAAAGAAATAAATACCTGAACTGAGCACTAAACCCTCGCTTAATTTATACTGCTTTTTAATTATCCAAACCATTGTGATAATACAAATCTTACAAAATAAAAAAGCATCTTGTAAAATTAGCATTTCAGTTATCAATATTTAAAAGTTGCTGTTTATATCCTGCTAATTAGTAACATATAACCCTAATTCAGACTGACTCTCCCAATTAAATAATAATACTGATCAGGTGTTCACGCTGTCTGGTGTAGTCAACAGCTGGTCATTATTAATGATTTGAGCAGAAGACGACGATATATACTATTATAAACTATAAAGACATGTCAAAATATATATATTTAAAACTATTAATAACATAAATAAAATTGATGATGATACTTATTTGTTTAATTTGTTGAAAGCTATTATGTATTGTCATGCTGCCTCGATAATGAACAGAATCAATTTAGCAAGGGTTTCGCGCTCAATTCACGTGTTGATTTCCTTCAGTTTAAAGGCAACTTGAAAATCCTGTTCCGTCTCGCAGTGTTGTGGAATTATGGGGCCAGATGGCAACCCTAACGCTGGTGCCAACAAAATGTGAAAACTTTGCAGGGGGGGGTGAATACTTCTGCAAACCACTGTATATAGAAGCATATGCATTCAAGGAATAAGTGTTTACTGGTGTTGCATTGATATGTGAACTGATACCGCATGATCATTTTCTAAGTTTTTCCTTTCTGTACCATTAGTATTATTATATAATAAACTGCTATGATATTTTAACCTGCCTTGTTGTGGTTGAGCATGTTTTGTGTGTTCATTGCAATTCCTTGATCTTGTACACATCACTAATAAAATGTTCAGATTAATTTGAATGAATATTCAGATTATTTAACAGATAACTAATAGGGCTGTGTTCAAAGGTTCGTTCGCTAGCCAGGGATTCAAAGGTTGTTTTAAACCTTCGAAGGTTCATCAGACGGGTTCACGAACTGTGGGGTTTTTTTGTTGTTTTTTTTCTTCCTTAACAGAAACTGTTTGACAATGTATGAATACCATAAATCACACGTTAAATGTCACTCACATGCAAAATTTGATCTTTTGATTTGTGCAATGCATATTAATAAACAAAAGTTATTGTATTAAAATCTACCAAATTGTTCTACGTAGCAGCTGTATATGTGTCGCTGCTGTGTTTGGAGCAGGGTATAGTATCCAAAGCACTGGGGGGGGGGGTTGTATTGCTTCAGTAAAATGTGTTCTGAATACCTTGTGTACAAGATGGTGTAAGAGAAGTGCTATGGTAGAATATGTTTGAAACATATAAAATATACGATAGGACTAATAATTTTAATTTTGAAAACTGAGCACCGTCCGTACCCCCCCCCCCCCTCCAGCTCGTGTTATCCAGAGGCAGACCTTTACTTTCTTCATTCACCGTCTCGACAGCAAATCGATAGGGTAACCTGTATTAAAACAAATATCTCACAACCAGTCTGCTGTTTTGAATTTTTTTTGTTAAATGCCCAGGTGACCAAAAAATTTGAATGCAAACTGTCCAAGCGACTAGTATCATGGAGGTATAACTAATCTCTGGGGTCACTTGACAAGCGTAAGGTCATATTATTACTATTATTAATATTTTCAGCAGCAGTAAAACGTGGCTGATAAGCTGCTCGGAACGATGACTGTTAAAGAAAGCTTTGTTTTGACTAAGTCTGCTGCACTTGTGCAATGCAAGCTTACTGTATACAGTGCCTATAGAAAGTCTACTTCCCCTTGAACTTTTTTCACATTTTGTTGTGTCAGTGCCTGAAAGTTTCGTGCATTTAAATTAGGCTTTTTTTCACTTATCTACATACCATACTCCACACTGTTAGGGGGGAAAAAAGTTTTTATTGAGAAAAAAAATTAAAAATTAACAATACAAAACTGAAAGATCATAATTGGATAAGTCTTCACCCCCCTGGATGCACCTTTGGCAGCAATTACAGCTGTGAGTCTGCTGGGATAGGTTTCTACCAACTTGCACACCTAGATTTGGCAATATTTGACCATTCTTCTTTACAAAACTGTTCAAGCTCTGTCAAGTACCTTGGGGAGCGTTGATGGACAGCAGTCTTCAAGTCATGCTACAAATTTTCGATTGGATTTAGGTCGCTGCTCTGACTGGGCCACTCAAGGACATTTACCTTTTTGTTCCTTAGCCACTCCAGTGTAGCTTTGGCTGTGTGCTTTGGGTCGTTGTCATGCTGAAAAGTGAACTTCTGTCCCAGTTTCAGCTTTCTTGCAGAGGGCAGCAGGTTTTCCTCAAGGACTTCTCTGTACTTTCTCCATTAATTTTCCCTTTTATCCTGACATGTGCCCCAGTCCCTGCTGTTGAGAAACATCTCCATAACATGATGATGCCACCACCGTGCTTCACAGTAAGGATGGTGTTCTTTGGGTGATGCGCTGTGTTGGGTTTACACCAAACATAACGCTTTGCATTTAGGCCAAAAAGTTCCATTTTAGTTTCATCAGACCACAAAACTTTTTGCCACATGGCTACAGAATCTCCTGAGTATTTATTTGCATACTTCAAACGGGATTCAAGGTGGGCTTTCTTGAGTAATGGCTTCATTCTTGCCACCCTACCATACAGGCCAGATTTGTGGAGTGCTTGGGATATTGTTAATTCCAGGCTATAAGGCAACAAAAGGTAAAACTTTTGAATGGGGGTGTAGACTTTCTATAGGCACTGTATATTGCAAACATCATATAACATATTTTTATCTACATGTGAATGTTTGATTCCATTTATATGTGTTACTGTGGCGAGTGGTCGCAGTGCGCAGGTGTAGTGACGTCACGGACCAGGAAGAAGCGACACCAAACAAGGTATTTTTTGTTTGAAACGGGCGTAGCTGAATCTTTAATAAATAGTAAGACTAAGAAGTGAACACAAAACAGGACATGCCACTCTAAGCCAAATTAAATAGTATATATACTATATATATATATATATATATAATGTATATATACTTTTTATATTTTTAATTCTCCTTCTCCACACCTGTTTCTTCACCCTGAACACACAACCCTGAGTGAGTCTCAACATGCTGCTTTTATGCAGCGGTACTGAGACTCGATTGCTAATCAATCATTCAATTGGAGTCTCGGTACAACTGCATGTGAATTAATAAAGTGCAATTCCCCGTGCTCACATATTATTACATTTTACCTGCACGTGAAGTGCTGTGCAATCCTCGTGCCTAAATACAAATATACATTTTAAACACTTGAGCTCGTAACCCATATTATATCCCGTGTACCAACTACAATACACCAACATTAACACAATACATACAACATCTAACACAAAAATGTGCACAGGGGCGGGGCACACTGCCACAATTACCTTTAAAATAATAGGATTTTCAATCAAATATAAATAAGTAGCTATGGTGATGTGTGACAAAGTGCCCGCCCCTGTGTATATTATCTGTTATATGTTGTGTGTTTAATGTTGGTGTATAGTCATTGGTACACGGGATATAAACGGGTCTGTGGAACACGAGTGTTTAAAATGTATATGTGTATTTAGGCACGAGGATTGCACAGCACTTCACGTGCAAGTAAAATGTAGTAATATGTGAGCACAGGGAATGCACTTTATTAATTCACGTGCTGGGATTCAAGTGAATAATTAATTGGTAATTGAATCCCAGCACAACAGTATATATAGATGCACGTTGTCACATATTCGCGGTTGGGTGTTCGGTGAGTGGAGAACGGGAGCGAGAGAAGGAGAAACTTAGATATATCAACTGCTATTGTGTGCTGGTGGGACCAGCACGATACTTGTGTGTTCAGAACTCACCGTGTTTGTCAGTGTGTCTGTCCCTGCACCGTTTTGTTAAGTTTAGTCCGTTTTTGTTTCTGTTTATTTTGGCTACCAGTGCCGTGTCCTGTTTTTTCGTGTTTGTTAAACCTTTTATTTATAATAAACAGGCGCAAGCAAGCGTCCCCATCATTTCACATCATCTGTCTTTGTGTTCATTCCTTTTCCTGGTTCTGACGCCGCCTACTTCGGCCGTCTCTGTGACATGATGTCACCAGTAAATTATGCAAATGAGTACCATCAAAGGTTCGAAAAGTTGAAGATCAAAATGTAGGCAAGCCTTCATTGCAGCCCTAATAACTAATAGATTGTCTGTGTTTAGTCGGTGATCTAATGTGGTAATAATCATATAGTATTCATTCAAGTTGATTAACATACATTAATTTAAACTATTGTAATTATTCAAATAAATTAATTATTAATCAAGCTAAGAGAGGGGGTGGTGTCTTTATGTACATATAAACAAGCACTAGTCCTACATGAGCATAAAAACCATTAGAAAGACCACAACAATCACAGAGCAAAACACAAGTCAAACTAAAGTCATCACAGCCTCGGTCAGACAGTACTCCAAAACAAGGACAACAAAACGCAAATAATATCGGCTAGCTAAGTGCGTGTTTTTTCTCAGATCTCAGTATGTATTTTTGACAGAAATTAAAAGTCTTTGATAATTTAATAATTTTATGTTTTTTAATAATCAGTTTTATTAAACACATCATAGTACTCGCTGGAGCCGGATAACTGAGATGCGATACCGTCTGTTTCCATCCCTGGGCGTATATGTGTTCGATCTCGAATTGAGATGCGATACCGTCTGTTTCCATCCCTGGGCGTACCGTCTGTTTCCATCCCTGGGCGTATATGTGTTCGATCTCGAATTGAGATGCGATACCGTCTGTTTCCATCCCTGGGCGTATATGTGTTCGATCTCGAATTGAGATGCGATACCGTCTGTTTCCATCCCTGGGCGTATATGTGTTCGATCTCGAATTGAGATGCGATACCGTCTGTTTCCATCCCTGGGCGTATATGTGTTCGATCTCGAATTGAGATGCGATACCGTCTGTTTCCATCCCTGGGCGTATATGTGTTCGATCTCGAATTGAGATGCGATACCGTCTGTTTCCATCCCTGGGCGTATATGTGTTCGATCTCGAATTGAGATGCGATACCGTCTGTTTCCATCCCTGGGCGTATATGTGTTCGATCTCGAATTGCGAGCTTCCATCCCTGGGCGATACCGTCTGTTTCCATCCCTGGGCGTATATGTGTTCGATCTCGAATTGAGATGCGATACTGTCTGTTTCCATCCCTGGGTGTATATGTGTTCGATCTCGAATTGAGATGCGATACTGTCTGTTTCCATTCCTGGGTGTATGTGTGCTACATAAAGACATTAGCATTGATAAATGTTTTGAAATCTATCACACAAAAAACTATTTCTAAAAAGTGATATGCCTACACAATTATTACAATGTTATAATGCTGCAATTCTAAAAAAAACTAATATGTTATTTCTGCTTATATAATACTGCCACTGGAAATAACATTGCTATGTTGTGATTTATATTGTTATAGTGCTATAATTGTAAACACATTGTTGTTATTTTGTTATTTCAGTTCTGTTGAAATACTGAATTTCCATTTTTCATTATAACAATAAGTGTATTTAAAAAAATATAGCACAAATTGTTTTGAAGACAATTTTTCACATGGAAATAAATGGCAGCTGGGGGGTGGAGTTGACCCTTTCATAGAGGCGAGTTCTCCCTCAGTTCTGTAGCTACTTGTTACTGGGGTTTGGAATGGTAACGCACAGAACAGCCTCTCTGCTTAGCCTTGTCGCATTCAATTTAATGATTGATTAGCAATCGAGTCTTGGTACAGCTGCATAAAAGCTGCATGTTTGCACTCACTCGGGGTTGTGTGTTCGGTGAGCGGAGAACGGGATTGGAGACGGACGTAATTGTGATAATTGTAAGAAAAATAGAAGCTCACCGTGTTTGTCTGTTTAGTCCGTTTTGTTTGTCTATTTATTTTGGCGAAAGTGCCGTGTCCTGTGTTTTTGTTTGTTGCAACCTTTTTATTTCCTGACTGTCTGTTCCCTTATTAAATGCTGAGCGAAACCATTCGCTCAGCTCCACCAAACTCCACCTGTCTTGTTGGTTATTTCCTGTTTCTGGTCTGACGTCACCCACTCCGGCCGTCTTTGTGACAGCCATACCTTAGCTCCATTTACATACACCCTCTCAGCCAATCAGAGTGGAGGGTGTTTCTACAGTGTGATTGAATACTGCATGAAACAATACTGGGGTCTAACTGTAACAGCACTGCTGTTCTCTTTCACCAGTCCGTCCTGCAGTGACGCTGATACAGAGGAAAGCGCGTGAATCTGCAGGAACGGACATCATTTGCCACGTGACAGGGTTCTACCCCCGAGAGGTTGAGGTGAACTGGGTCAGAGACGGAGAGGCTCTGCTGGAGGAGGGGGTATGGAGTGGAGAGGTGCTACCCAACGGGGACAGAACCTACCAGCTGAGAAAGATCCTGACAGTGAGTCCAGAGGACCAGAAGAAACACAGCTACTCCTGCCAGGTGCACCACGCCAGCCTGGATGAGAAGATGGATGTGAAATGGGGTAAGAGAGAGAGAGAGACCCTGCTACTGAAATAGACTGAGTGAGCAGGGAGGGGAGGGAGGGAGGCTGTACCTGAGACCCTGGTACTGAAATAGACTGTGTGAGCAGGGAGGGAGGGGAGGGAGGCTGTACCTGAGACCCTGGTACTGAAATAGACTGTGTGAGCAGGGAGGGGAGGGAGGGAGGCTGTACCTGAGACACAGGTACTGAAATAGACTGTGTGAGCAGGAAGAGAGGGAGGGAGGCTGTAGCTGAAGTATATAATAAGAAATCACAAAAACGCTGCAGACATTCTCTTCATTCAAAAGCTTTTTATTGCAACAGGGATTTCCCAGCTGAAGTTACCTCCTGATACCACTTCACACAGGGGTCTGCTTTAAGAACAGTTGGGGCTAGATTAGTTTATCTCATGAATGTACCCTTATGAAAGTTGACTGATATATCTGGTATTAGCTAAGTATAACAGAGCATTGTGCAATGATGGTAAAAGCATAGTAAAACATACAGTAGGCAAGCATGGCAAAGCACAGAGCATTGGAATAAACTGGTAAAACAAGGTACAGTGAAACCTGTACAGTCCAGCAGCGTCTGGGATTGGAAAATTTTATAGAATTAGACAGGGTATGATTAAACAGTGTGCTGGATTAGACAGGGTGTGATTAGACAGTGTTCTGGATTGGACAGGGTGTGATTAGACAAGGTGCTGGATTAGAAAGGGTGCTGGATTAGACAGGGTGTGATTAGACAGTGTGCTGGATTAGACAGGGTGTGATTAGACAGGGTGCTGGATTAGACAGGGTGTGATTAGACAGTGTGTTGGATTAGACAGGGTGTGATTAGACAGGGTGTGATTAGACAGGGTGCTGGATTAGACAGGGTGCTGGATTAGACAGGGTGTGATTAGACAGTGTGTTGGATTAGACAGGGTGTGATTAGACAGGGTGCTGGATTAGACAGGGTGTGATTAGACAGTGTGGTAGACAGGGTGTGATTAGACAGTGGTGCTGGATTAGACAGGGTGCTGGATTAGACAGGGTGCTGGATTAGACAGGGTGCTGGATTAGACAGGGTGTGATTAGACAGGGTGTTGGATTAGACAGGGTGTGATTAGACAAGGTGCTGGATTAGAAAGGGTGCTGGATTAGACAGGGTGTGATTAGACAGTGTGTTGGATTAGACAGGTGTTGGATTAGACAGGGTGCTGGATTAGACAGGGTGCTGGATTAGACAGGGTGTGGTGACAGGGTGGATTAGACAGTTGGATTAGACAGGGTGTGATTAGACAGTGTGTTGGATTAGACAGGGTGTGATTAGACAAGGTGCTGGATTAGAAAGGGTGCTGGATTAGACAGGGTGTGATTAGACAGTGATTAGACAGTGTGCTGGATTAGACAGGTGTGGATTAGACAGGGTGTGATTAGACAGGGTGTGGATTAGTGTGGATTAGACAGGGTGTGGATTAGACAGTGTGTGGATTAGACAGGGTGTGATTAGACAGTGTGCTGGATTAGACAGGGTGTGATTAGACAGTGTGCTGGATTAGACAGGGTGTGATTAGACAGGGTGCTGGATTAGACAGTGTGCTGGATTAGACAGGGTGTGATTAGACAGTGTGCTGGATTAGACAGGGTGTGATTAGACAGGTGCTGGATTAGACAGGGTGCTGGATTAGACAGTGTGATTAGATTAGTGTGCTGGATTAGACAGTGTGCTGGATTAGACAGGGTGTGATTAGACAAGGTGCTGGATTAGACAGGGTGTGGATTAGACAGTGTGCTGGATTAGACAGATTAGACAGGGTGCTGGATTAGACAGGGTGACAGGGTGGATTAGACAGATTGTGCTGGATTAGACAGGGTGTGATTAGACAAGGTGCTGGATTAGAAAGGGTGCTGGATTAGACAGGGTGTGATTAGACAGTGTGTTGGATTAGACAGGGTGTGATTAGACAAGGTGCTGGATTAGAAAGGGTGCTGGATTAGACAGGGTGCTTGATTAGACAGTGTGTTGGATTAGACAGTGTGATTAGACAGTGTGTTGGATTAGACAGGGTGTGATTAGACAGTGTGCTGGATTAGAAAGGGTGCTGGATTAGACAGGGTGTGATTAGACAGTGTGTTGGATTAGACAGGGTGTGATTAGACAGGGTGCTGGATTAGACAGGATTAGACAAGGTGCTGGATTAGACAGGGTGCTGGATTAGACAGGGTGTGATTAGACAGTGTGCTGGATTAGACAGGGTGGATTAGACAAGGTGCTGGATTAGAAAGGGTGCTGGATTAGACAGGGTGTGATTAGACAGTGTGCTGGATTAGACAGGGTGTGATTAGACAGTGTGTTGGATTAGACAGGGTGTGATTAGACAGGGTGCTGGATTAGACAGGGTGCTGGATTAGACAGGGTGTGATTAGACAGTGTGCTGGATTAGACAGGGTGTGATTAGACAGGGTGCTGGATTAGATTAGAAAGGGTGCTGGATTAGACAGGGTGCTGGATTAGACAGGGTGTGATTAGACAGTGTGTTGGATTAGACAGGGTGTGATTAGACAGGGTGCTGGATTAGAAAGGGTGCTGGATTAGACAGGGTGCTGGATTAGACAGGGTGTGATTAGACAGGGTGTGATTAGACAGCTGGTAGACAGGGTGGATTAGACAGGGTGCTGGATTAGACAACTGGATTAGACAGCTGGATTAGACTGTGATTAGACAGGGTGTGATTAGACAGGTGTGATTGGATTAGACAGGGTGTGATTAGACAGGGTGCTGATTGACAGGGTGTGATTAGACAGGGTGTGCTGGATTAGACAGGGTGTGATTAGACAGTGTGCTGGATTAGACAGGGTGTGATTAGACCTGGATTAGAAAGTGTGCTGGATTAGACAGGATTGATTAGAGGACTGATTAGACATCACACTGGATTAGACATGATTCAGATAGGGATTGATTAGAGTGCTGGATTAGACTGGATGGATTAGACACCATTGATTCTGGATTAGACCATTCATTTCAATAGGGATTGTAGAGGACTGTATCACACCATTCATTTCAATAGGGATTGTAGAGGACTGTATCACACCATTCATTTCAATAGGGATTGTAGAGGACTGTATCACACCATTCATTTCAATAGGGATTGTAGAGGACTGGATCACACCATTCATTTCAATAGGGATTGTAGAGGACTGGATCACACCATTCATTTCAATAGGGATTTGGTCGGTACTCGTAAATCATGCTGAATTACCCAGAATGCTGGTTTGTAGAGGGGCTGGATTAGACTGGTTTTACTGGAAATGCTAAATGCCTGTGGTAAACTTTCACACCACTGGTATTACTGTGCTTTACACAGAGCCTAATGCCTGCTGCAGGGATGTGGGTCATTATCTTCACTGATTGCTTTTGCTAAACAGTCTCCTGTGTGTTTGCAGCTCCAGAGGCTGCTCTGAACGTGGGGGTTGTTGCTGGTGGTGTGCTGGCTGCTCTGGGTCTGATCATTGCAGTGATCATAGGAGTTCACATCTGGAAGAAAAGAGCATCAGGTGAGAGAGAGGGAGGCGGGGTTAAGAGCTGCTTCATTAATGCTGCATTTCCAATTCCTTTATCAGTTGTGTTCTGTATATACAGAATAGACAGGTCCTGATGAAATATACAAATTTATGAGCTTAGCATGAACAAACTCCCATTTCTAGTTGATCCCAGTCTTTTAACGCCCCTGGTCTCTCCTGCAGTAAATGTGTAAAAGGTTCCTGTACTAGTCTTTGCACTGGGCTGCTGATTCCTCCATGTAGGAATCTGAAGAGCTGTCTTCCACAGTCCTCTCTGGACTCAGCTTTCAGCTGGCCTTAGAGTTTAGGTTCTGAATAAACTCCTGGCAGCAGTGAGGATGGATCGAGCCCTAACTCCTGAAACAGCTACCCAAGGGTTTCAACCACTGATGGAACTCCAGATTTGCAGAGTACTGGAAATGTTACCAAACAAGAGTTAAACACACATGCTGTGCTCTTGGAAAACAATGTTAATAATGTGTGCCTATAAGCTCAACAGGACTCTTACAGGTGCTGATAAGGACATGAATCTAGTATTTTAGACATGCACTTTACAACAAGAACCCACACATCAGTGACACAGAGGCTGAAAGCAACATATAGCTAGCGCTCCTGTACATTCTCTCAGTGTTTATCTCATTGCAGTCGGTGGAGTTTGGGAGGCCCTGGACAGGGATACTGACCCGCAGTTTCAGGGCAGTCCTGTCCAAAGCTGGATGGGTCACCCTGGTCACTGAAGGAGAAATGACTTGAGCCCCCAGACATGAATTTACTTGGGCTACTGTTTTTGTTCTTTTAATATGTGAAAAATAAAAAATGCACATGAAGGAGAGTAGCTGGCAGAATCTTCAGAACAAGATCTGCTGTGGGTTTAGTGCTAAAACTGCAAAAAATGGGTCAGAGTTTCTGTGTGATTTTAGGGAGTGCTTTTAGCAGTGAATCTCAACAGGGTCCTATAGCTCTATAAAGCAGGGCTGGGTGCAGGGAAAGTGAATCCAGCCCTGGCATGTGTGCACTAATAACACAAGTGCAATCACAACCTTCTCCAGTGTGTAGAATGATGACAGTACATTTCTCAATGATATGAAGCTGCTGATAGATTCACTTGTAAATACAGTAACCCTGAGTTTTGTAATTCACTCCTAGGTGCCAGGAGCCCTGACTACACAGCAGCGCAGAGTGAGTATTTTAGATGTGTTTTAGTTGCATACATTTAAGAAGAAGAAATAAAACACTTCTAGTGAAGATCAAGGCTGGAGAAAAGCAAACAGAATTGAATTCAACAATTACAATTGAAAAGACCACTCTGAATTTGTTGCAGAGGTTAGGTTGAAGTTCTTTAAATACCGTTCTTGCGCTACATGAAAACCGGTTTGTAGAAACTGCCTGTACCTTCTTAATATCTTTTCTATGGGTCAGAGTTGTAATAGATGTGTTTGTGCAGAGCTGTCTCTCCCTGGTTTGCTCTGCTTTTAGGAGATCATTGTTTTCTATGGGTCAGAGTTGTAATAGATGTGTTTGTGCAGAGCTGTCTCTCCCTGGTTTGCTCTGCTTTTAGGAGATCATTGTTTTCTATGGGTCAGAGTTGTAATAGATGTGTTTGTGCAGAGCTGTCTCTCCCTGGTTTGCTCTGCTTTTAGGAGATCATTGTTTTCTATGGGTCAGAGTTGTAATAGATGTGTTTGTGCAGAGCTGTCTCTCCCTGGTTTGCTCTGCTTTTAGGAGATCATTGTTTTCTATGGGAGAGTTGTAATAGATGTGTTTGTGCAGAGCTGTCTCTCCCTGGTTTGCTCTGCTTTTAGGAGATCATTGTTTTCTATGGGTCAGAGTTGTAAACCCAAGGGAGAAGGGCTTTGCTCTTCTTTGTGCAGATTATTATTATTATTATTATTATTATTATTTTTCAGCAAAGATCAAAGTTGCTTCATCCAGCTCCACCAGCGACGACAGGTAAAGATACATTTTCATGCACTTTTAATAACTATTGGGTTCTGTTCTTTTTCTGAATCAATCAGTTATCACCCCAGAAAAATGTATTAAAAACAGCACTGCTTATATTTCAAAATGTTTTTTTTGATTGGTACTATAGATGGTTTGCCATTTTTAAGGTGACAGTTGCCTGACTCTTCTGAGCTGCATGAGATTGCAGAGCTGTTGTTTTCCTGTGAGTCTCACATGAATAACGGACGCCAGTGTCACTGATACTCCAGCATTGTCTTGCTAGGACAGAGCACAGCACACCAACAAGGAGGGTAGAGTTCAGAGGAGATCCTGAGAGCGCTCCTGCTTCTCACTGATACTCCAGCATTGTCTTGATAGGACAGAGCACAGCACACCAACAAGGAGGGTAGAGTTCAGAGGAGATCCTGAGAGCGCTCCTGCTTCTCACTGATACTCCAGCATTGTCTTGACAGGACAGAGCACAGCACACCAACAAGGAGGGTAGAGTTCAGAGGAGATCCTGTAGCGCTCCTGCTTCTCACTGATACTCCAGCATTGTCTTGACAGGACAGAGCACAGCACACCAACAAGGAGGGTAGAGTTCAGAGGAGATCCTGAGAGCGCTCCTGCTTCTCACTGATACTCCAGCATTGTCTTGACAGGACAGAGCACAGCACACCAACAAGGAGGGTAGAGTTCAGAGGAGATCCTGAGAGCGCTCCTGCTTCTCACTGATACTCCAGCATTGTCTGACTAGGACAGAGCACAGCACACCAACAAGGAGGGTAGAGTTCAGAGGAGATCCTGAGAGTCCTCCTGCTTCTCACTGATACTCCAGCATTGTCTTGATAGGACAGAGCACAGCACACCAACAAGGAGGGTAGAGTTCAGAGGAGATCCTGAGAGCGCTCCTGCTTCTCACTGATACTCCAGCATTGTCTTGTGTAACAGAGGTGCAGGGAGCAGCAGTTTAATTATAATTTGAGTTGTTTCTTGCTAGTTTTGAGGGAGCAAACACAAACAAACTGGTTCCATTGTGCTTTTCTCACCCATGTGCTTTACTAACCACAGTCTTTTTGTTCCATGTCTGTATTGTTCCAGGTGTGACCCTGTTGCAGAGAAGCTGACGGCACAGATAGAGAATATACAGCTCAGCTGAGACTTCATCTTTTACACTTTATTTACCCAGATATTGCCACACAGAGCGATCGCACAAACCAATACACTTTCCTCTGTATTGTACTGTTTCATGTATTCTGCACTTTCCACTGTATTTAATATATTATGATTTTTTGGGGTTTGGTTTATAACTGTATATCATGTGTTATGCATTTCTCTGTATTTTGAGGTATTACAGATTTTCTTGTTATCTTGTAAAGCGCTTTGTGATGGTGTTCCACTATGAAAGACGCTATATAAAATAAAGATTGATTGGTTGATTGATTGATGCTTTGGGAATACAGTAGAGCACTTAATCTAGGATCAGAAACTGGTATAGGGGTCAGTTCAGTAGATATATGGGGCGCCTCTTTACATTCATGCAATGGTTAACGAACAGATAGATCAGAACAGGCATTGGGATTCTTGTTTTGTTTTGCAATATTTCAGACATTACGTGGTTGTCTGACAGACATTAGCATCATGGTAACTACATTCTAAACCCCATCCTCTTTGGACTTCCTCCCATAGACTGATCAGGAAAAAATCCAAGAATGCACCCCATTAAAATACAGAATCCATTAAACTGTAAAATATATAAAACCATTACAATATATTAAACACATGCTCAGCTGATCCAGTATAAACCATTACAATACATTGAACACATGCTCAGCTGATCCAGTATAAACCATTACAATATATTAAACACATGATCAGCTGGTACAGATTCATTTCTGAGTTGATGAAACTCATTCATACCCATGCTGTCTCATCCAGCCAGCATTGTTTATAATGATAATAAACAGTGTATTTCAAACTGATCTAACAAGCAGCATGTTTGAACAGAAACATCTTTAAAGGTGCAATTGCATGTTATTATAATGTCATACAGTAATACAGAGTAGGAGCAAATCCCTTCAAACTAATTATTTTATTCTTCACCTGGACAAGACTGTGGGGCACTGCATCTCATTTCATGAAAACCGTCTCCTGTAAGCTTTTCAGTGCTTTCTCTTTTGTGATACGTTTCCATTCTCTTGGGATATCAGCTTGATTTGCATTGCAGTTCTCGGCAAACTGTTCATTAAATGTGGCAGGACATACTTCCAGTAGTCAGAGGCTTCAATGTTTGCATCGGGTGAATTTTACAGTCAGGATAAAATGTTTGATATTGTTATATGGATAGAAATACCAATGTGTATCTTTGCTCCAGAATGTACTCCTACTATTTACATTCGATTAGTTTCCTTGAATTCTCAAATGTATATCTAGCAACCCAATTGGTCAATCCGCTGAAGCAAAGTGCTCTTTGTGGTCCACCCCTCCGGCCATAGCTATCCTTCTACAACCAAACACTCAACCAATTCATTCTGTGGTTTACAGGGCAGATCAGAGTGTCTGTTTGATGTAACACTCTTCAGAAAATTCATCACTCGGCATCTGCTTCAAATCCTCAATAAAATTCATGCTGGAAAACTCCTCGTTGTTGGCATTGTTCTGAAACAGAATGGCTCCCAAAGTGACCCTGGGAATCACAATGTCTTATCCAAAGCGCTGCAGAAGATCTGGATGAACTCAGAAATCACAATGTCTTTATCCAAAGCACTGCAGAAGATCTGGATGAACTCAGAAATCACAATGTCTTTATCCAAAGCGCTGCAGAAGATCTGGATAAACTCAGAAATCACAATGTCTTTATCCAAAGCGCTGCAGAAGATCTGGATGAACTCAGAAATCACAATGTCTTTATCCAAAGCGCTGCAGAAGATCTGGATGAACTCAGAAATCACAATGTCTTTATCCAAAGGATTGCAGAAGATCTGGATGAACTCAGACAGGATTTTTTTTTATTTCAAGATGTTCAGAAGGCTTCTTTGATTCTCTTTGATATTGTGTCAAGACATTTCTTTTCTAAATGCCCTAGCTTGGCATCTTTTACAAAATGTTCTACAATGCACTGAAAAAGCCATTCCTGACTCTTTATACTCATTCATGCTCTTCAAATAGTTCTTAACATTTTCTTCAGTCAGCAGCTGCTTTAAAATTGAAAACTGGAAAAATGCCCCAGAGCTACAATATACTGTAAAGCTTGTGCTCCTGTTAAAATGTCATCTTCGATTTCTATTCCAGACCCCTGTTTGCATACTGCTTGACAGCAGGCGTCAGGGAGACATCCTCTCATTTCTTCTCTTTCTTTTGACTCTGATCTTTCTCTTTCTTTTGGCACTGATCTTTCTCTTGGTTTAAGGTCTGTAAAAGTAGACCAGTTCTGACATTTGAACTTCTCCAGACACAACCGCTTTAGCTCCTGAGCGAACATAGACTTGGTTTTTAGACCCTTATATTCTTGCTCCCACTCATCCACAATGTGTAGCAGCTTTCTTGAATAGGTTTCATGGTGTTCTGCTCCATTTGCTTTATTCTTGGTGATAAACTCACAGCAGCATGCTATATATGTGTTGCCAACTGATTTGCTCTTCTCTGTAATCAGCTTTCAAAGACAATATTTGATTCCCTGGTACCACTTAAGATCAAAATGTTTGTCACTAAGGTAAAAGACCTTTTACCATATTGAGTCAAATCCGGGGCAGTTTGTAACATTGGATTATCGGAACTGCCTTGGCTTCTGAAGCTCTGTGTCAGTTTATTAGATATGTCTAACGCAATATCCCGTTTCTCTAATCTTTTCAACTGCAGTTCAGAGTCCACCTGTTGCCACATCTGTTCAAGTTTTTGGTTTAGCTGTTTGTTTTGCTGCAGCTTTCAAGCCGTTTCCTAACTCTGTTCTTTTGGCCGTGCTGATTGTGAATGTGCTGTTTAGTTTTTTTTCAGTCCTTTATGGATTTGAATGGCTTCTTCTTCTAAGACTGCTGACACTTTGCATGAATTCTTCCTTGTATTTAGCAAGGTACACATTTCCAACTTTTCTCTAATAATAATCAGTCAGTGTCACAAAGACGGCTGTAGTGGGTGACGTCAGACCATAACCAGGAACCAACACAGAAGAGACAGAGACAGGTGAAGTTTGGTGAAGCTGAGCGCTTGTTTGCGCTCAGCCTTTAATAATTAAACAGAGCAGAAAATAAAAGGTTGCAAGACAAACAAAACACAAGACACAGCGCTCGTAGCCAAAACAAAGAGACAAACAAAACAGACTACACGGACAAACACGGTGAGCTGGTATTATTCGAACTATTACTGTTACCTCCGTCTCCAATCCCGTTCCCCACTCACCGAACACACAACCCCGAGTGAGTGAAAACATGCTGCTTTTATGCAGCTGTACCGAGACTCGACTGCTAATCAATCATTCAATTGGAGTCTTGGTACAACTGCACGTGAATTAATGAAGTGCAATTCTCCGTGCTCACATATTACTCCATTTTACCTGCACGTGAAGTGCTGTGCAATCCTCGTGCCTAAATACAAATCCTTGTGCGTAACCCATATTACATCCAGTGTATTAACGACTATACACCAACATTAACACACAACATACAACATAGAAATACACAGAGGTGGGGCAACATTGCCACGGGGCGGTTTACACTCGCAGGGTAGTGACAACGGACGCCTCCACGGTCTGTGAAGGCAGAGGAGTCAGCGGACCCTGGTTGGGCTGCAGGATGTCCCTGCATATCAACATGTTGGAGCTGCAGGCAATGCTCCTTGCCCTCCAGTACTTCCTACCCGTGGTGCAGAACAGACATGTGCTGATCCGCACAGACAATACATCAGTGGTGGTGTATGTCAACCACCAGGGTGGCCTTCGGTCCATGGGGTTGCATCGCCTAGCCTTCAGGCTGCTGATTTGGGCCCAACAAAACTTGCTGTCCCTTCGGGCGACACATGTTCCAGGTGTGGAGAATCGAACGGCGGACCTCCTCTCGAGGGAGGGCCCGAACCCCTCGGAGTGGCGGCTCCACCCTCAGGAGGTATTCACCCCCCTTGGACTTTTCCACATTTTATTGTGTTACAACATGGAATCAAAATGGATTTAATTAGGAGTTTTTGCCACTGATCAACACAAAAAAAGTCCATAATGTCAAAGTGAAAATAAAATCTACAAATTGTTCTAAATGAATTACAAATACAAAACAGAAAATAATTGATTGCATAAGTATTCACCCCCTTGAGTCAATATTTGGTAGAGGCACCTTTGGCAGCAATTACAGCCATGAGTCTGTTTGGATAAGTCTCTACCAGCTTTGCACATCTGGCACTGCAATTTTTGCCCATTCTTCTTTGCAAAATTGTTCAAGCTTCGTCAAGTTGGATGGAGATCTTTGGTGAACAGCAATTTTCCCGGGCTATTGTTGCCGTATGCACAGTGTCTCCCGCTCAGCCGTGGAAGACTAACTCCTTTAAAGTTACCATAGGCCTCTTGGTGGCCTCCCTGACTAGTGCCCTTCCCGCCCCGATACTCAGTTTTTGAGGACGGCCTGTTCTAGACAGATTCACAGTTGTGCCATATTCTCTCCATTTCTTAATAATGGACTTTACTGTGCTCCGGGGGATATTCAATGCCTTGGAAATGTTCTTATATCCTACCCCTGATTGGTGCTTTTGAAGAACCTTATTCCGGATTTGCTTTGAATGTTCCTTCATCTTCATAATGTAGTTTTTGTTAGGAAATGTACTAACCAACTGTGGGACCTCCCAGAGACAGGTGTATTTAACCTGAAATCATCTGAAACACCTTAAGTGCACACAGCTGGACTCCATTCAACTAATTATGGGACTTCTAAAGACAATTGGTCGCACCAGAGCTTATTTAGGTGTGTCACAGCAAAGGGGGTGAATACTCATGCAATCCAATTATTTTCTGTTTTGTATTTGTAATTAATTTAGAACAATTTGTAGATTTTATTTTTCACTTTGACACTATGGACTTTTTTTGTGTTGATCAGTGGCAAAAACTCCTAATTAAATCAGTTTTGATTCCATGACAATAAAATGTGGAAAAGTTCAAGGGGGGGTAAATACTTTTGAGAGCCACTGTAGCTGGATTTTCAAATGGCAGATAAAAAAACGAATTTTCATCAACTGACTCATCTAGAAATGTTTCGGAGTGAAGAACTACTAAAATATTTAATTGATCACGTTATTAATTAAGTCAAGTGTGTGTTTAAGTAACTGAGAGCTCAGCTGGAATGACAACCAGAAGACACAGTGGGAATGGGGTTGAGAACCACTGACAACCAGAAGACACAGTGGGAATGGGGTTGAGAACCACTGACAACCAGAAGACACAGTGGGAATGGGGTTGAGAACCACTGACAACCAGAAGACACAGTGGGAATGGGGTTGAGAACCACTGACAACCAGAAAACACAGTGGGAATGGGGTTGAGAACCACTGACAACCAGACACAGTGGGAATGGGGTTGAGAACCACTGACAACCAGAAGACACAGTGGGAATGGGGTTGAGAACCACTGACAACCAGAAGACACAGTGGGAATGGGGTTGAGAACCACTGACAACCAGAAGACACAGTGGGAATGGGGTTGAGAACCACTGACAACCAGAAAACACAGTGGGAATGGGGTTGAGAACCATTGGCCTAGATCAAATTTAAATTTTCACCCTCCTGCTAATTTCAAATTACAACGATTGCAATTTGAAATTAGCAGTGGCTGAACATTTTGAAAGTATGCAGGGGGTGTGGCAGCTTTTCACTGGTGCAACCCCAGCGTCCGTATCTGGTAATATGAAAAAAAATATTAACCCATAAGTATAACAAATAAATAGAAAATATGCTTTTTCATGAGGCAAGGTGGAAAGCTATGTGGTTGTACTTGTCTTTTAATATGCTCAATAGCTTTCTAATTAACAACAAGCACGTCTTTCTGTAAGCACACAAAATACAAGGAACGGGGGAAAAAAGAACAGCCAAAAACCAAATCAAACCACAACAGAGTTCAGCTACACATTTACTTTCAGCTTCAAGTTAAACAGTAAACAGTAAAACGGTATAAATAGGTAAATAGTCCCAAATACAATAAATCTCCCAGGAGTGTATTCGGATAGACTGAGAGATGCCATAGACAGCAATAGGGATGCCGGAGTAGACACAGAAGTCTCTGTTGTTGATGACAGAGAGGCTGAGGATGGTTTGTGAATTGCATTATTTTAATGACTTTTTTATGTGTTCAGTGAAATAAGTTCACCTTTTCTATTTTTTTTTTTTTGTATTTTTCAGAATTGAAAATCGTGGCAAACCCTGCTGTGGCAGTTGATTTGTTTTCAGAGGCTGTGATGAAGCAGCAGGAGACTAGCAAACCTAAGAATGGATTTGAGAGAAAGTACTGAGAGTAGAGAGAGGACAATTTTGTCCTTCTATAAAAAGTCCCAAGTGGAATGGAAGGTAGTTAAGTTTGATTTTTACGTAATAAAAAATAAGCTTTTTTTTTAAGTTTGTTTGCATATATCAGGGGTGTCCAACCTTCACAGACCAAGAGCCAAGGAAATAAAATGTACAGTGACACAGAGCCACAAACTTTACAAAGGGATTAATTTAGCATTTCACTGATATTGTTTTATTACAATTACTATCACACACACTATTAAATGAAGCTGACCTTTTCCAGTACATACGTAATACTGATATCCAAACAAATACATTTTCACTATTTATAAAAGCATAGTTTTGTTTTTGTTTCTTATTTGGGTGAGTAGCTAACTATCATGTATTTTCTTATACCGCATACAGGCAGGATCTGTACTCTGCGTGCTTTTGGCATTCTTTGCAACGCACTTTGTTCTGAATGCAGCTGTAGTTCAATGTCACTGTTCAGGTCTGAGATGGATGCGGTCTACCGTGTGATGTGAAATTTGCTTTTGCAGTTGATTGTTGTTGGGACATAGGACAGCAATAACATCCCTAAGGCAAGTTTTCACAAACTCCCCGTCAGAGTAGGGTTTTTTTGCACGGGCAAAGTTCCAGGCCACTTGTTAGACTAGGCTAGCGTCGCTGGCTGAGATTGTTTGGCAAATTTGGTCAACATTTGCGTCTGTTTATCCTTTTGCTTTTTACCGACAACAGTCATTTTTTTCAGCTCCGACATGAGCTGATAAAAATATCAGATAAAACTCAAAAGATGTATTCATGAACATAATATCTAACATTTGCAATAGCAGAAACGCCACATTTAAATGGAAATTAGCACATATAACGCATGACTGTCGGGGCGGTTAAAGCATTAACTTTTAAAGACAGAAGTTCAGAGTCTTTTGGTAATTCTTTGTCAATGCGGGCATGGTTTGTATGAAATAACGCTGCAGATTTGAAGATTTGAACTGCGACATAAAGGCAAGTGCCAGGTTGCATAACACCTAAAGTGAAATTCCCCCCTTAGTTTCCCCAAATGTTCTGCTTAAGTAATATTTGTATTTCCGTATTTCCCTTAAGTTAGTTAACCATTGCACAAAACGACTTTAGGGGATAACAAAGTGAAAATACCTAAATTTCCTTGAGACCCCTTAAACCGAAAAAACGATATGGCAGCATTTTTGGAAATTGAAGAGGACAGAGGCACACTTATCGGAAGGATTTGCAGAGAGAAAATCCTTTGGCTATAATGGATGACGAGCAATTAATAACAAACTATTGATTTGACCGGAATACTGTCTTTTAAATGTCTGAATAATGCTGGAAGCTGATTTAACAACCCCAAACACGAAGAAATCACGCATTGCTGCTCCCTGTTCTTTAAATACAGCGCTAGCGCTTCGCTTTTTTGCAACTGGTGGCTTTTTATTACGATAAAAATGTATACTTAATAATAACAAAAAAAAAAAACCACACATTTGGCCGGTTGCATAACATCTTAAATGAGATTAATGGTTAATTCTGCAACACACAGGATAGGGGAGACGGGGGCTGGTTGTCACTCTGTACTCTTCATTGTGTTCCTCAGTCTGGTGCCACGCTGCGAGGTTCTGCTCCTCGTTATATTGAAGAATAACTCTTCACCTACAAATTGATGTTTTTATTTCAGCATAACTTTATTTCAAATATGATATATAGACGGTTTAAAACGTGCCGGTCACCCGTGACTCCCTGCCCCACACTGGGGTTGGTTGTCACAGCGTGTGTTCTTGCTTTTACAGTAGACAATAATTTTTTTTTTTTTTTTTTTTTTTTTTTTTTTTTTTTTTAAATAACAGTTTCTACTGTGCACAATAACAGAAAAAGTTGCATTTTTACTTTGTATGTGAACATATAAAATATAGATATATACATATATATATATATATATATATATATATATATATATATATATATATATATATATATATATATATATATATATATATATATATATATATATATATATATATATATATATATATATATAATATATATATATATATGCTACAAAATAATACCACAGCCCATGCTACAAAATAATACCACAGCCTCCACAGAACCAGAGGACAAACAGGAAATCATTTAAATAAGCATTATATGGCGACAGATCCCACATTGTGGTGTAAAAAAGTAGAAAGAAAAAATATAAGTATTCTTCCTATAGGATTTGCATGTGACAACCAACCCCCAAAACTATGAGACAACCTGCCCCAGCCAGACTTAACATGATAATTGAATTCTGTCAGGACTGCTGGGAGAACCTACTGGTTTTGTTTTTACACCAAAAGATAGCCAGTATCAGGTTCTATTTAACATGGCCACCAGTTCAAACAAACTCCAGTACTACTAAGAGTTAGAACATAAACAACAAGATATGTATTTCTTACTTTGGGTATGAAAAAAAAATAAAAAAATGTGCGACAAACCTTTATGTTAGATGGAACTGACCTCAAATTACAACTGGTTGACAATAGACCCGTGACACATTTCAGTGTTAGAATCACCTGCCTGCGTGCACAACCGACCCGTGACAACCGACCCGTACAACCGACCCGTGACAACCGACCCGTGTGACAACCGACCCGTGACAACCGACCCGTGACAACCGACCCGTGACAACCGACCCGTGACAACCGACCCGTGACAACCGACCCGTGACAACCGACCCGTGACAACCGACCCGTGACAACCGACCGTGTGACAACCGACCCGTGACAACCGACCCGTGACAACCGACCCGTGACAACCGACCCGTGACAACCGCGTGACAACCGACCCGTGACAACCGACCCGTGCGACAACCGACCCGTGACAACCGACCCGTGACAACCGACCCGTGACAACCGACCCGTGACAACCGACCCGTGACAACCGACCCGTGACAACCGACCCGTGACAACCGACCCGTGACAACCGACCCGTGACAACCGACCCGTGACAACCGACCCGTGACAACAACCGACCCGTGACAACCGACCGTGTGACAACCGACAACCCCGTGACAACCGACCCGCGACAACCGTGACCGTGACAACCGACCCGTGACAACCGACCCGTGACAACCGACCTGTGCGACAAATATGTTTAGTGTACATTTTTTTTTGTAGCTATACCTGTTTTTTGTGATGCTCTTCTGAAATCAGAATATATGTATATATAATCTCGTGAATGCTGTGATTTACCGTTAAATTTCTTGCATTCACACATTCAGTTATTTCTGGCACAAGAGTTTTTTCCATTGCGTTCAACTAAAAAATCCTTTACTCTCCCAGTCCGGTGAGGTGTTTTGATAATCATCTTCAGATTTTCTTTTTAGTTTTTTTTTTTTTTTCTGCCATTATAAACAGAGCAGAAGCCGGTCCTGTTCAAAGCAAAGTGACCGGTCTGCAGGCTTCTGTGACTCGAGTCCTGGGTGCGCGGTGCAAATAACCGTGGAAATAACGTGTAGGCAGCGCAGCCTCAGAGAGCAGGGCATGTTTTGTCATTCTCACACTTTATATTTTTTTAAATGGGTTTCATTTTGCCAAGTATCAGATGTGTTTTTTTTTTTTTTTCTCCCCTCCTCAGGAATCGCTGAAAAAGCTTTGCTGTTTGAAGGAGAACCTGACCATTTAATTCCCTCCTCGTCACAGTTCCTCCTAGAAAGGGATATATTTCAAGTAGCTGGTGAATGATTGGCTGTTCATTCTTACATGGTGGTCCGTGCTTAGCTGGGTTGAGTCCTGCAATAGTCCTTGTCTTGCTGGGAGGTGCACCAGAAATGAACATTTGGAGATTCAGGACTGTCCTGATATCGATGTTCGGGAAACTATCAACATAGTAAGTAACCTTGTATTTCTTTAATTTCAGGTCTTAATAAAACTGCTTGCTAAATGTTCAGTAATCATACATTGTTTTATTTACTATTCATTTATTTGGCTGACACTTATATCCAAAGTGACTTACATTTGTACCCATTTATGCAGCTGGGCGTTTTACTGGAGCAATCTGAGTGAAGGGTTCAGCAGCAGTTCCACACCCAGGATCTGAACCCACAACCCTCAGAGTCCAGAGCCCTGACCACTAGCCCACACTTCTGCCTATCGAAATAATACTTTCATTTTGCTTTCTTTTTTCAATTAAAAAAAACGTTTTTGTGTGCTATTGCTTTTCAGTCTGAAGCCACATTTCTTCTTTCTCTGGAATGTGTTGTGTAAATAAGATGAGGTATTTGTGAATGCATATGTTCTTATTAATAAGAGTTCCTTAGTTTGAATTTGTGGTAAGATGGTATGTTTTCCATAACACAGGTGATTAGTGAAGGTGTTTGTGTTTATAACGGTTTTGTTTGTGTTTGTGTTTTGTTTTCTAGCTGGAAGCTAAAACAGATCTAAGTGAAGAAGACAAAAGTATAATATTGCAACCGGCAGGAAGCTGGGATCTTCCAGGGGTGACAAAAGGAAAGCGACATTGGCTGATGGACAAACTCCTCCTTCATGCTGTGATTAGTTTTTGTTTTGTTCATATCCAGCTTAGGTTTACAATTTGTGGTGCTAGTTTTGTAATAAACGTAAAACATTATTACCATACCTACAGTTACCTTGCTTTTCAATTGTTTGCTTACTGTTTTATTTTGTCATTTTAAACAAATGAAATTGATTTTTTTTTTTTTTTAATTGCGGAAGGTTATTGAAAGAACAACCAGACAAGTTAAACAGCTGAGGAAAGGTCTGAAGGAAATGTTGGTTTGGCCTCTTGTGTCAATGTTGCCCCGCCCCTGTGTGTATTTCTGTGTTGTATGTTGCGTGTTGTGTGTTAATGTTGGTGTACAGTCATTGTTACACGGGATATAATATGGGTTATGAACATGAGTGTTTAAAATATATATTTGTATTTAGGCACGAGGATTGCACAGCACTTCACGTGCAGGTAAAATGTAATAATATGTGAGCATGGGGAATTGCACTTTATTAATTCACGTGCAGTTGTACCGAGACTCCAATTGAATGATTGATTAGCAATCGAGTCTCATTACAGCTGCATAAAAGCTGCATGTTTGCACTCACTCGGGGTTGTGTGTTCGGTGGAGAACAGGTGAGAGAGAGATTTATTAGGATTACAATTGCTGTTGCGTGCTGGAAGTGCCAGCACGGTACCTGTGTTCTGTTCGTACACCGTCTGTCTGTCTATTTGTTTTGGCCCACGTGCCGTTTATTTTGTAATAGTGTTTGTGTTTTGTTCAACTTTTTATTTTCTGTATGTTCATTAAATACGCGCAACAGCGTGTTTCATCCCCCCTTTCACCTCGCAGTGCTGTGTGTTCCTTCTGCTCTGACGTCACCAATAAAGCCAGCTTGTTCAAACCTCTCTAAAGGAAAGATGTGACGTTGTTCCACTAATGTTTCCAAGGGCCTCAGACACACTGTATAACTCCCAGCTAAGTTACATTTTGTTACCTAATTATGTTTTCAATACCCATGAGCGTGTGTTAACGTTTTGAAATTGTGATTCCTAATTATAAAATATGTAATGTATTTTTTATTTTGTGTGTAACTCTGTGAAGTTCATCTACTAGTATGAAATGTTAATGTTTTTGGTCTTCAAGACAAAAAAACGAGTTGTATAGAGCAGTGTTCTTCACTGATTTTCAGGGGGGGGGGGGGCACTTTTGCGAGTAAGACATCAGTGTGAGGGCCGCCAGGCCTCCTCTTTCACATTTGTGTGTTGTTGGGGGCCGCACTAAAGTCCACTAGGGGTCGCCAGTGCCATGCGGGCCTTGCAATGAAGAACACTAGTATAGAGCATTGAGAGGAAGCCATTTCAATATGAAATCCAACAAAACAGCCAGTAAGGTTCAGCAAGATCACCTGCAGTTTATTAGTGTTTTTCCTGCAGTTTATTAGTGTTTTTTCCTGCAGTTTATTAGTGTTTTTTTCCTGCAGTTTATTAGTGTTTTTCCTGCAGTTTATTAGTGTTTTTTCCTGCAGTTTATTAGTGTTTTTTCCTGCAGTTTATTAGTGTTTTTTCCTGCAGTTTATTAGTGTTTTTTCCTGCAGTTTATTAGTGTTTTTTTCCTGCAGTTTATTAGTGTTTTTTTCCTGCAGTTTATTAGTGTTTTTTTCCTGCAGTTTATTAGTGTTTTTTTCCTGCAGTTTATTAGTGTTTTTCCTGCAGTTTATTAGTGTTTTTTTCCTGCAGTTTATTAGTGTTTTTTCCTGCAGTTTATTAGTGTTTTTTTCCTGCAGTTTATTAGTGTTTTTTTCCTGCAGTTTATTAGTGTTTTTTCCTGCAGTTTATTAGTTTTTTCCTGCAGTTTATTAGTGTTTTTTTCCTGCAGTTTATTAGTGTTTTTTCCTGCAGTTTATTAGTTTTTTCCTGCAGTTTATTAGTGTTTTTTCCTGCAGTTTATTCGTTTTTTCCTGCAGTTTATTAGTGTTTTTTCCTGCAGTTTATTAGTGTTTTTCCTGCAGTTTATTAGTGTTTTTTCCTGCAGTTTATTAGTGTTTTTTCCTGCAGTTTATTAGTGTTTTTTCCTGCAGTTTATTAGTGTTTTTTCCTGCAGTTTATTAGTGTTTTTTCCTGCAGTTTATTAGTGTTTTTTTCCTGCAGTTTATTAGTGTATTTTCCTGCAGTTTATTAGTTTTTTTCCTGCAGTTTATTAGTGTTTTTTTCCTGCAGTTTATTAGTGTTTTTTTCCTGCAGTTTATTAGTGTTTTTTCCTGCAGTTTATTAGTGTTTTTTCCTGCAGTTTATTAGTGTTTTTTTCCTGCAGTTTATTAGTGTTTTTTTCCTGCAGTTTATTAGTGTTTTTTTCCTGCAGTTTATTAGTGTTTTTTTCCTGCAGTTTATTAGTGTTTTTTCCTGCAGTTTATTAGTGTTTTTTTCCTGTAGTTTATTAGTGTTTTTTTCCTGTAGTTTATTAGTGTTTTTTCCTGCAGTTTATTAGTGTTTTTTCCTGCAGTTTATTAGTGTTTTTTCCTGCAGTTTATTAGTGTTTTTTTCCTGCAGTTTATTAGTGTTTTTTTCCTGCAGTTTATTAGTGTTTTTCCTGCAGTTTATTAGTGTTTTTTCCTGCAGTTTATTAGTGTTTTTTTCCTGCAGTTTATTAGTGTTTTTATTTTCCTGCAGTTTATTAGTGTATTTTTCCTCTAGGTGTTTCTTGAAAGAATTGCCTGGCCTGCCCTCAATGAGGTGGATGATGGCTGCTCTCGAGTCTAAATGCTGTACAACAGGCTTCTTCAGGACAGTCGTTGAAAATGGGATCATTCAATTCATTCATCATTTCTAGGTATAATTATTTGAACATTCATCTCACCCTTGCCTTGCACAAAAAGTGACAACTTACTCCTTATCACTTGTTACCATATTTGCGACCTCTTCATTTAGAAATGAGGTGCGTAAAATATATTTAACAGACAGGAAGGTCAGTTAAGGTTCAAACTCGGAGGGAATGTAATGAACAATGTTTTTGCGTGTCTCTTTACATAGGGGTCAAAGGTCAAGAATAATCTTCTATGGAATGACACTTTGATGTCACAATTTTGCTATTATGAATTTTCATACGGCTCTGGGTGCAAATATAGCCTTTATATATTCCATATGAATGTACATCTAAATAAGCACACGAACATTATAATAAACAAATGTATTGCAAAAGTAAAACTATTAGTTACTTTTCATAAAGCTGACTTGACAGGACTCGACCCATATGAAATTTGAAGAGATAAGAGATAAGAGATAGCATCCACCTGCTTCGAAACCAACAAGCTACTCAGCCGCTGCTTTGACTACTCGTCATGTGAGGAAGATCTTATTTCCTGTATACACACACCGTGGAGACCGTTTTTGGACTTGTGTAATGCAGAATTCAACCATGAGAAATGTGTTTGAAGTCCTGGAATGGCAAATTAAAATGTTTTACCCTTTAAAGGGTATAGAAGGACCTTTTTATTTTTAGTGCTACATGTTCCCATGTGTTGCCACAACTGTTTAAGCAAGGCTTATATTGTTTTAATTTATTTTTACATTTTGACCTCTTTTTAAAACTTTTAAATTGCATTCCACAGTCTCCCAAGATGGCTTCACATGTACCTGCATGGACCTCTCAGAACTACATTTCCCATCATCCTCCTGCTCACTGGTAAATCCATCTTACATACGTGAGCAGGAGGATGATGGGAAATGTAGTCCCTCTGGTATGTCACTCTGTTTCACTTCAGAGACACAAAGCTGAACAAAACTATTTCACAATATGGTGTCTGTTGTTGTTGTTCAGTTATGTGTACGGATCTGATTTAAATAAACCAGAGAAGTGTTCAAGGACCAAACAGCCTCGTCTAGTTCTCTATTAAACACAACCTACAACGCTACATAAGCAAATAAAATAGTGTTTTTATTCACCCCGGATAGTGATTGTGGTTTGATAAATCTGCACTTCGTGGCTCTCGTGTTCCTGACAGGCTTCCCACGCCGTATAGAAACCCCGCTGCTGTGAAGCTTGATCGCTGCTTTCCTGCAAAAATGCTAACTTTCAAAACAACACAATCCAGCTTCACTTCAGAGACACAAACCTGAACAAAACTATTCACCCGGATACTGCTGATGCGCGCTTCCCATTGGCTGGACCACGCTCGCTTAGCCAATCACAAAATTCCAGACTGAGAGAGTTTCTGATAAGCGGTGTGATCGGTTCGTGGTTGGCAAAAGCTAGAAGAATTGTATTAAAAATATTAAATATCCATTTCACAAGCAACCCGGTTGTTTATAAGCGAGTGTGGTGTTGAATACCCTGCTCTGTGGAGACTATCGGAGATGACCCGGGTGGCTGTACTCGGGATTCTCTGCTGGGTTCATGCAGCTGCCGCAGGTCAGTTTTTACACGAGAAATATTTACTGTCTTCAATAAATATACAGCAAAATACCAGGGGCTTCCTCGCAGGATGTGCTCGCTTTAAGAAAAACAAACAGTTTGAAGCTGGTAGTCGTGACCCTGAAGCTAAATCTTATTTTGTGGGAATGTTAGCAGGCAGTCCTTCTGACGAGTCTGTTACTTCTTTAGTTACTATCTTTCCATCCAACTTTTAAGCTCGGTAACACTTACGCGAATAAGACAATATCTGCGGCAAACGCAGCTGAAACGGTTTAAGTCGACTTGTAATGAGTTTTTTGCTGGCTGAAGGGGTTTTTATTTTATTCCTCACTTGCATGGAAACCGTAACG
>NC_054569.1:5195488-5220488 GCF_017654505.1 Polyodon spathula | reverse complement strand
GGAGTGAGTCAATGTGCAGGGGAGTGAGAGCGGGGGAGGGAGAGCAGGAGAGTGAGTCAATGTGCAGGGGAGTGAGAGCAGGGCAGGGGAGTGAGAGCGGGGGAGTGAGTCAGGGGAGTGAGAGTGGGGGAGGGAGAGCAGGGGAGTGAGTCAATGTGCAGGGGAGGGAGAGCAGGGGAGTGAGTCAATGTGCAGGGGAGTGAGAGCGGGGGAGTGAGTCAATGTGCAGGGGAGTGAGAGCAGGGGAGAGTGAGTCAATGTGCAGGGGAGGGAGAGCAGGGGAGTGAGTCAATGTGCAGGGGAGTGAGAGCAGGGCAGGGGAGTGAGTCAATGTGCAGGGGAGTGAGAGCGGGGGAGTGAGTCAATGTGCAGGGGAGTGAGAGCAAGTGCAGGGGAGTGAGAGCGGGGGAGTGAGTCAATGTGCAGGGGAGTGAGAGCGGGGGAGGGAGAGCAGGGGAGTGTGCAGGGGAGTGAGAGCAGGTCAATGTGCAGGGGAGTGAGAGCAGGGGAGTGAGTCAATGTGCAGGGGAGTGAGAGCGGGGGAGTGAGTCAATGTGCAGGGGAGTGAGTCAATGTGCAGGGGAGTGAGAGCAGGGGAGTGAGTCAATGTGCAGGGGAGTGAGAGCGGGGGAGGGAGAGCAGGGGAGTGAGTCAATGTGCAGGGGAGTGAGAGCAGGGGAGTGAGTCAATGTGCAGGGGAGTGAGAGCGGGGGAGGGAGAGCAGGGGAGTGAGTCAATGTGCAGGGGAGGGAGAGCAGGTGAGTGAGTCAATGTGCAGGGGAGTGAGAGCGGGGGGAGTGAGTCAATGTGCAGGGGAGTGAGAGCGGGGGAGTGAGTCAATGTGCAGGAGAGTGAGTCAATGTGCAGGGGAGTGAGTGAGTCAATGTGCAGGGGAGTGAGAGCGGGGGAGTGAGTCAATGTGCAGGAGAGTGAGAGCGGGGGGAGTGAGTCAATGTGCAGGGGAGTGGGAGCGGGGGATTACCTTGTGTTTTCTGGACTCCTCCTCCTCAGAGTGCAGGGATACCCTCAGCTCCTTGATGTGTTCGCTGGCCTCGGAATCCTAGAGAGAGAGAGAGAGAGAGAGAGAGAGAGAGAAAGGAAGGATGGAGATGGAAGAATAGAGAGGTAGAGACATGACCACAGAAACAGACTTACCCTTCACACAGGACTGTTGGGGGGGGGTGAGCCTGGATGTCAGTGTGCAAAGCTCAAACAAACCCGCCTACCCCCAAACACACGTGACTGCCACTTTGATGCCCTTTAATATCCTCACACTAAAGAGCTAGTAAAACTCACAGTAAAACCACATGCGCCAAAAACAACAATTCAATGGGAGTTTAATTACCAGCCCGGCACAGAGCTGCTACAACACTTCACAACACATGCAGCGCAGAGGACATGAGCCATCGCTGCTGCCCTCCTACGAGCGAAGCGGTATCAGGGGGAGGAGAGACGGGGGTACAGAATGAGGGAAGGGCAGTGTTGGGGTACACACACCCTACCTCTTTGGGCTGGGTTACCAGGGTGACAGTTCCAGGCTCCTTGGAGGTGTTCCTGTCCCCTCCTCTCTCTATAATCAGCTCCTCTGACTCCCCGCAATCAGAGTGGGAGACGCTGCTGGCTCCTTCCATCTCTCCCCGTCCCTCCCCAGCCCCTTCCATCTCGACACTTCCTCCATCTGGCTTCTCCTGCTCAGACACCCCCGGGCTCTCCTCTCCCTCCCGGTCTGGCTCCGGTCTCATCTCCTTGCTCTCCCCCCTCTCCTCCAGCATAGAATCCATGGGAGCCCTTTCCCTCCTCCCAGCTCCCCACACATCTTTGGAAAGAGAGGGTTTCTTCCTGTCTTGAGGCGGTCCTCTCTCTTTCACCTCCCCAGAATCCACACTTATTTCTCCGGCCTCCTTTCCCCCAGCGTTTCCAGTTTCGGGGTTCACTTCCGCCTCCTCTTCCTCCTCTACCTCGCTGCCCGTGTCTCTGTCCTCCAGCCCTGCAGGGGGCGATCTCTCGCTGCCTGGTCCTGTTTTGTCAGGGGTGGGAGGGCAGACCCCATCGCTGCGGCAGTCTGCGGTGGAAGTCTGGCTCCCAGCTGCTGAGCAGGGGTTCGCCTTCAGAGCGCCCTTCAGTCCGGCAGCGAAATCAAAGGGAACAAAGACAAGGGGTTTGTGCAGCCCGGCTACATTTATACACAACACACATTTTACCACATCATTTGTCTTAGCGCTTCTACATTTATCACTGTGTGTATTTAATCATTTTCAACTATATAAATAATGCAGGCATTAATGGTGATCACACACTTCTAATGATAACCAAACTTTTTTTTCGTGTGCCGTCAGCCGACCGCTTCTCTTCACTCTGCAGGCCCGCCACACAGCCACCTACAGCGTCTGAGGACAACACAGCTCTGGGCAGCTGACAGGCAAGCCTGCAGGCGCCCGGCCAGACCACAAGGGGTCGCTGGTGCGCAGTAATTTGGAAAACAAAATTATGTTTGATCACTTTTAGAAACGTTATCACTTTAGAAAAACAGATTCATTTGAGTGCAAAACCAGTGCACTTCTTACTGGCCCTACACACACTATAGCCATCTTCTAGATGCTAAACACTCTACAGGACCCGGCAGTGCAGCACAGCAAAATAGTGACACGCTAGCTTAGATACTGTGTCCTGTTTCAAAGGCTCGCTCTTGTGAAACTACAATACAACCTGAAATCAGGAATTACTTCAAGAACACAAATAAAACACTACAGAGTCATTAAAACGTTCCCAGACTGTTCAAGAAGCCAGCGACAATCTGGACAGCGAATACAGACATGCATTGTATTGACTCTGAAACACAGTGTTCTTTAAAACCCTCAGGAGTCAAAGCTTTGTGAATAGACTTTAAAATCGACTGTGTTTATCTGACCTGCCGTGTGCTGTAAAGTGTTTGAGGAAAACGCACGACCCACAGCAAGCTCTACTGAACTCAAAGGCAAGCCAGCCTCTAGAAACAGGCGAGCGCAAAGCAAACAGGCTCATACTGAACTAGTGCAGCAGTCAGGGGTTACAGCACACTGTATTGAAAAGATCTGTTTCGATAACCAACATACTGTCATTTGCACCATTCAAAGAGTAGGTATACATCTTTAGAAAGGTTTACCATGGCACAATTGCCCAGCAGTTTCACAGTGCCCCCGTGTGCTGTCTGTGTTTGCACTGTGCAGCCCACCCTCCCCTTCTTCAGCACAATCAGCTGCTCTGCACCCTGGCACACCCTAGTAAATGTTTATAAGAAGGGCACACACAGGCACCAGTGGCGCGCACGGCTTGCAATTAAGAGTAGCACAGGGAGGGTGGAGTGCAAGGCAGGGGAGCCAGGCTACAGCAGCACTCAGTCTACAGCATGCAGGACTGGCCTGAGGCAGCCAGTCAGGGGTCACCTCTCGCAGGCTGTCCCCCTCTTCGTCCTCAGAGGCGCGCAGGTCCTGCAGCTCTGGCTCGGTGGGCTCCTCTGGGGGGGCGCTCTGGGGGGGCGTCCCTCCGCTCTCACTGTCCTGGACAGAGGAGGGGTCAGGGTCACACTCGCTCCCAACCGGCTGTCTGTCCCAACGCTGCACAGGGAGATCCGCTACCTCAGCCTGGTCTCTACCTCCACACCAGAGGCTCAGACCACGAGGAAGGCAGTCTCCCACTTCAGCCCTCTCTCCGTGTCTCAGCTCCAGTCAGTTATAACACAGCCCCTGCCTGCCCTGCCCTGTCCTGTCTGTGGGACTGTGTAAGTGTCACTCTAACAAAGCCCTCGGAGGGGGGCTGTTGTAACAGAGAACGCACAGGAAGGCAGCGCGCATGTAGATGTCACAACAGTCATCACAACCCTAATGTTAATTAACACTAACTCCTGTAGCGCCACTGTCCCTCTCCCTCGCGCTGCCAGCGTAATGAAACGCCCCGCTCTGCAGCCTGAATGTTTGGAGGACAGGGGTGAGTAGCCCTGACCCTGGTAATGCTGGCTCTGCCGTTCCCCAGGCAAGCTGCAGTACAGTCTCCCCAGACCAGACTGGCTGCTAACTCTCAGAGCAGGAAGGAGGCAGTCCTGCACTGCGCCAGCAGCTCACACTGTCCCCCAGTGGACACTCTATAAAACACATGAACTTCTAAAAAAAAAAATAAAGTTTAAAAAAGTTTATTAAAGTTTAAAAAAAACATGACTTAGAAAAAAACAAATCAATAAATCAATAAATAATAATTCATATTGGTGAACATATTACTGTTTTCTGTTTTCACTTTGTATTACCCATAGAATCTGTGTGTGTGTGTGTGTGTGTGTGACAGCGTGACAGTGTGTAACCCTGTGTGTGTGTGTGTGTAACCCTGTGTGTGTCTCACTCTGTGTGTGTGTGTGCGTGACAGTGTGTAACCCTGTGTGTGTGTGTGTGTGTGTAACCCTGTGTGTGTGTGTGTGTGTGACAGTGTGTGTAACCCTGTGTGTGTGTGTGTGTGTGTGTGTGTAACAGTGTGTGTAACCATGTGTGTGTGTGTGTGACAGTGTGTGTAACCCTGTGTGTGTGTGTGTGTGTGTGTGACAGTTGTCCTGTACCCCTCTCTCAGCACTGTACCTCGTACTCGAACCCGGCTCCCAGGGATCCTATGTCCATGTGCAAGTTCTGCAGCAGCCGGGCCGTCCCACGCAGACTCTGGGGGAAGAGAAGGGTGAGGGGAGAGGGAGGTTACTAACAAGCAGTGCAAGAGCTTTTCAATGCTGCAGAACTACACCCTAAACGTACCCCTCCCTCAGAGACTCTGTCCTCCTCTTCCTCAAACCCGAGCAGCGACAGGGAAACCTTCTCCTCCTGCCTCACTCCCAGCAGACTGGAGCCCAGCCCTGTCCGGGGCAGCTGGGGCAGAGGGAGGAGAGGGAGAGAGAAGGGGGCAGGGAGAGACAGAGGGAGAGATATTATATTATTATCATTTTCTTTTCACACAAAGGGTTAAGCTTTTCATTGCAATTAATATTTTTTTTCTGAAACAAAAAAAAAAAAAAAAACACAGACGCCAATAATAAAACGCCTAAGAAACAAGTTTAAAAAGGCGAGCGTCTTGTGGAAGGAGTGCCTGTTTGCTCCTGGTTTGGTCTCTTTACTGAATGCGTTTCTTTCTCTTTCTGGGTTTGTAGTAGAGTCTGCACTCACCCCATGCGACGATCGCAGGGGCTCCAGCCCTCCTGAGCTGCCCGCGGATCCACGCAGCGTGGACGCTGAAGAGTCCAGCAGACCACGGAGTGGAGCCAGGGACCCCAGAGGAGCCTGCACAGGGGCCAGTGCTGACAGCACAGGCTAAGGGGCCCAATAAAGGACAGAGAGGGGCAGTTAGAGGCTGTGCTCCCACCTGGGATAAAGAAAACTACCCCCTCCTCTGAATACCTGTACCCACAGCTGTCAACTCCTGACAGTTCATTTAGTCTGTCTGTCAGTACACATATACAAGTCCCTTTGGTAACTGCTGTTAAATGCAGGTTTCACTTTATAGCCGTGGTTATACAGTCCATACTAAACCAAGCCTCCTTACAGGACTGAGTGCTAACCCTTGCGCTGGCTCTCCCTACCTGTACACTGCCTGGGCTCTCCTGCATCTCCAGCCTGTCCTCCTGCCCCTGCTTCATGTCACTCCTCCCATTGTCACTGTGCTGACCTCTGCCCATCTCTACAGCACCGCCTTGCCCTACACCCTGTCTTCTCACTGCCTCTCCCATGCTCTCCCACCCTGGCCTATCCTGCAGGGTGACTGGAGAAGCTCCTCCCTCTCTAACTCTGCCCTCCCTGGACTGTCGCACTTTCGTGAGGATCTCCCAGCACAGCCCCTGGTCCTCAGAGTAGGTCTTGTTAGCTGTGGCCGACAGGGCTGGTGGGGGTAGAGGGGTGCAGCAGGAGGTCGATTCCTGTTCTTCCCAGTCGCTGTACTGGTCCGCGAGGATGTGGGAGATGAGGTGGCTGGCGGCTGAGCTAACGGCTGTGCTTGAGGCTTCGAACGCAGACGCTGTCTCCTCCCATTCCTCCACCCCTTCCCGCTTCACTGGAGCTTCGTCTGAACCCTCGTCCTCCTCCAGACTCAAGCCAGCCGCTGGGATTGCAGAGGACACAACCGCAGTGTAATCACGGACACGGACACAAGGGGGCACTGCTGCGAGCTCTGGAATCCTCACAGAGCCGCTCTGCTTCAGGATCTTGCTCTCGTTCCTACATCCTTCCTCCTCTTCTCCTCCCCTCTCCAGATATCCGACCCACTCAGTGCGGCTCTGAATGGCAAGTTCTGCGTTCTCCCAACACCGTGCAGCCTCACCCCCCCCAGCCCATCCTTTCACTCTGCTTTCGAGCTCACGGGACCCCACATCCCCCCTCAGACTCTCCACGGCGATCCTGCTTTCTGTTCTTCCCTCCTTCGGCTGTGATTTTCGGAAGAGCCTCTCCTCTCCCCTGCCCCCCTGCTTTCCCTGCCCCCCCACGGTCTCCTCTGCTCCTGCGTTCGAGCAGTGAGTCACCAAAGGTCATAGTGTTTCCGTATCACCACTTCGCAATGGCTGCTGAAGAAGTAGCTCTCAGGGACATGCAGGCTCCCTGCCTCTGTGCCCCCTCCCTTGACGCTCAAGTCAGGCTCCAACTGTCCTTAAAGTAGAGCAGGATTCCCTTTTCAGGAATTAAGGGGTTCCTGAGGTGCGAAGGATGCATTCCATACGTCTCCAGCTCTTCCTGGAATGTATCCCTGGGAAGCACACTTCCTCTGTGACTTTATAGAAGGATGACGAGCTCTGAAATATTTCCTCCGGGATATCAAACGCTGGGAGCCACGATCGACGGACGGGGGGTAAATCTTTCTCCGTCGCTGCTGCAAACGACACCTTGTGGTCCACCCCCAGGGGTGCCTAACCTGGCTCCCTGAAGCACTTTCAAAAGTTGTCGATTAATGAACTAGCCCCTCCCTCTACCGATAGCGATCGGGGGCCTGCCACTGGCCTTCTAAGGATCTCCTTGGCATCCTCCAGGATGGCTGGGTTCTCCCTCCGGATGGCCAGTGGCTTCAACGTCTTCCCCACAGCGGTGACAGCAGGGAGGGGTTTCCCTGAGAACGGGGGCAGCTCGCTGGAGGGGAGGGGGGCTAAGAAGGACAGGAGGGAAGGCTGGCAGCCCTGCCCTGCCTGCTCTACCGAAACTGCGTCCTGCTGTCTGGCTCGCGGGAGAGGGGCAGCTGTCCTGCAACGCTCTGCTTCTACATGCACTTCCTAAACAAAGAGCACAGGCACATCACTCAGCCCTGCTGCTGCACCATCAGAGAGAAGCTCAAAGAGATGCAATGAGCTCCACTACTGACCCGGGCTACTGACACCGAGTGCTCCTCAGTGTTTGTGGTTCAGTGTGTTCAGTGATTCTCGTGGTGTTTCTAGATGTAGCTCTCCTCAGTGTTTGTGGTTCAGTGTGTTCAGTGATTCTCGTAGCGTTTCTAGATGTAGCGCTCCTCAGTGTTTGTGGTTCAGTGTGTTCAGTGTGTTCAGTGATTCTCGTAGTGTTTCTAGATGTAGCTCTCCTCAGTGTTTGTGGTTCAGTGTGTTCAGTGATTCTCGTAGTGTTTCTAGATGTAGCTCTCCTCAGTGTTTGTGGTTCAGTGTGTTCAGTGATTCTCGTAGTGTTTCTAGATGTAGCGCTCCTCAGTGTTTGTGGTTCAGTGTGTTCAGTGATTCTCGTAGTGTTTCTAGATGTAGCTCTCCTCAGTGTTTGTGGTTCAGTGTGTTCAGTGATTCTCGTAGTGTTTCTAGATGTAGCTCTCCTCAGTGTTTGTGGTTCAGTGTGTTCAGTGATTCTCGTAGTGTTTCTAGATGTAGCGCTCCCCAGTCCTCAGTGTTTGTGGTGGTTCAGTGTTTGTGGTTCAGTGTGTTCAGTGATTCTCGTAGTGTTTCTAGATGTAGCTCTCCTCAGTGTTTGTGGTTCAGTGTGTTCAGTGATTCTCGTAGTGTTTCTAGATGTAGCTCTCCTCAGTGTTTGTGGTTCAGTGTGTTCAGTGATTCTCGTAGTGTTTCTAGATGTAGCTCTCCTCAGTGTTTGTGGTTCAGTGTGTTCAGTGATTCTCGTAGTGTTTCTAGATGTAGCTCTCCTCAGTGTTTGTGGTTCAGTGTGTTCAGTGATTCTCGTAGTGTTTCTAGATGTAGCTCTCCTCAGTGTTTGTGGTTCAGTGTGTTCAGTGATTCTCGTAGTGTTTCTAGATGTAGCTCTCCTCAGTGTTTGTGGTTCAGTGTGTTCAGTGATTCTCGTAGTGTTTCTAGATGTAGCTCTGTTTGTGGTTCAGTGTGTTCCTCAGTGTTTGTGGTTCAGTGTGTTCAGTGATTCTCGTAGTGTTTCTAGATGTAGCTCTCCTCAGTGTTTGTGGTTCAGTGTGTTCAGTGATTCTCGTAGTGTTTCTAGATGTAGCGATCCTCAGTGTTTGTGGTTCAGTGTGTTCAGTGATTCTCGTAGTGTTTCTAGATGTAGCTCTCCTCAGTGTTTGTGGTTCAGTGTGTTCAGTGATTCTCGTAGTGTTTCTAGATGTAGCTCTCCTCAGTGTTTGTGGTTCAGTGTGTTCAGTGATTCTCGTAGTGTTTCTAGATGTAGCTCTCCTCAGTGTTTGTGGTTCAGTGTGTTCAGTGATTCTCGTAGTGTTTCTAGATGTAGCTCTCCTCAGTGTTTGTGGTTCAGTGTGTTCAGTGATTCTCGTAGTGTTTCTAGATGTAGCTCTCCTCAGTGTTTGTGGTTCAGTGTGTTCAGTGATTCTCGTAGTGTTTCTAGATGTAGCTCTCCTCAGTGTTTGTGGTTCAGTGTGTTCAGTGATTCTCGTAGTGTTTCTAGATGTAGCTCTCCTCAGTGTTTGTGGTTCAGTGTGTTCAGTGATTCTCGTAGTGTTTCTAGATGTAGCTCTCCTCAGTGTTTGTGGTTCAGTGTGTTCAGTGATTCTCGTAGTGTTTCTAGATGTAGCTCTCCTCAGTGTTTGTGGTTCAGTGTGTTCAGTGATTCTCGTAGTGTTTCTAGATGTAGCTCTCCTCAGTGTTTGTGGTTCAGTGTGTTCAGTGATTCTCGTAGTGTTTCTAGATGTAGCTCTCCTCAGTGTTTGTGGTTCAGTGTGTTCAGTGATTCTCGTAGTGTTTCTAGATGTAGCTCTCCTCAGTGTTTGTGGTTCAGTGTGTTCAGTGATTCTCGTAGTGTTTCTAGATGTAGCTCTCCTCAGTGTTTGTGGTTCAGTGTGTTCAGTGATTCTCGTAGTGTTTCTAGATGTAGCTCTCCTCAGTGTTTGTGGTTCAGTGTGTTCAGTGATTCTCGTAGTGTTTCTAGATGTAGCTCTCCTCAGTGTTTGTGGTTCAGTGTGTTCAGTGATTCTCGTAGTGTTTCTAGGTTCCTCAGTGTTTGTGGTTCAGTGTGTTCAGTGATTCTCGTAGTGTTTCTAGATGTAGCTCTCCTCAGTGTTTGTGGTTCAGTGTGTTCAGTGATTCTCGTAGTGTTTCTAGATGTAGCTCTCCTCAGTGTTTGTGGTTCAGTGTGTTCAGTGATTCTCGTAGTGTTTCTAGATGTAGCTCTCCTCAGTGTTTGTGGTTCAGTGTGTTCAGTGATTCTCGTAGTGTTTCTAGATGTAGCTCTCCTCAGTGTTTGTGGTTCAGTGTGTTCTCCTCAGTGTTTGTGGTTCAGTGTGTTCAGTGATTCTCGTAGTGTTTCTAGATGTAGCTCTCCTCAGTGTTTGTGGTTCAGTGTGTTCAGTGATTCTCGTAGTGTTTCTAGATGTAGCTCTCCTCAGTGTTTGTGGTTCAGTGTGTTCAGTGATTCTCGTAGTGTTTCTAGATGTAGCTCTCCTCAGTGTTTGTGGTTCAGTGTGTTCAGTGATTCTCGTAGTGTTTCTAGATGTAGCTCTCCTCAGTGTTTGTGGTTCAGTGTGTTCAGTGATTCTCGTAGTGTTTCTAGATGTAGCTCTCCTCAGTGTTTGTGGTTCAGTGTGTTCAGTGATTCTCGTAGTGTTTCTAGATGTAGCTCTCCTCAGTGTTTGTGGTTCAGTGTGTTCAGTGATTCTCGTAGTGTTTCTAGATGTAGCTCTCCTCAGTGTTTGTGGTTCAGTGTGTTCAGTGATTCTCGTAGTGTTTCTAGATGTAGCTCTCCTCAGTGTTTGTTTCAGTGTGTTCAGTGATTCTCGTAGTGTTTCTAGATGTAGCTCTCCTCAGTGTTTGTGGTTCAGTGTGTTCAGTGATTCTCGTAGTGTTTCTAGATGTAGCTCTCCTCAGTGTTTGTGGTTCAGTGTGTTCAGTGATTCTCGTAGTGTTTCTAGATGTAGCTCTCCTCAGTGTTTGTGGTTCAGTGTGTTCAGTGATTCTCGTAGTGTTTCTAGATGTAGCTCTCCTCAGTGTTTGTGGTTCAGTGTGTTCAGTGATTCTCGTAGTGTTTCTAGATGTAGCTCTCCTCAGTGTTTGTGGTTCAGTGTGTTCAGTGATTCTCGTAGTGTTTCTAGATGTAGCGCTCCTCAGTGTTTGTGGTTCAGTGTGTTCAGTGATTCTCGTAGTGTTTCTAGATGTAGCTCTCCTCAGTGTTTGTGGTTCAGTGTGTTCAGTGATTCTCGTAGTGTTTCTAGATGTAGCTCTCCTCAGTGTTTGTGGTTCAGTGTGTTCAGTGATTCTCGTAGTGTTTCTAGATGTAGCTCTCCTCAGTGTTTGTGGTTCAGTGTGTTCAGTGATTCTCGTAGTGTTTCTAGATGTAGCTCTCCTCAGTGTTTGTGGTTCAGTGTGTTCAGTGATTCTCGTAGTGTTTCTAGATGTAGCGCTCTCCTCAGTGTTTGTGGTTCAGTGTGTTCAGTGATTCTCGTAGTGTTTCTAGATGTAGCTCTCCTCAGTGTTTGTGGTTCAGTGTGTTCAGTGATTCTCGTAGTGTTTCTAGATGTAGCTCTCCTCAGTGTTTGTGGTTCAGTGTGTTCAGTGATTCTCGTAGTGTTTCTAGATGTAGCTCTCCTCAGTGTTTGTGGTTCAGTGTGTTCAGTGATTCTCGTAGTGTTTCTAGATGTAGCTCTCCTCAGTGTTTGTGGTTCAGTGTGTTCAGTGATTCTCGTAGTGTTTCTAGATGTAGCGCTCCCCAGTGTTTGTGGTTCAGTGTGTTCAGTGATTCTCGTAGTGTTTCTAGATGTAGCTCTCCTCAGTGTTTGTGGTTCAGTGTGTTCAGTGATTCTCGTAGTGTTTCTAGATGTAGCTCTCCTCAGTGTTTGTGGTTCAGTGTGTTCAGTGATTCTCGTAGTGTTTCTAGATGTAGCTCCTCAGTGTTTGTGGTTCCAGTGATTCTCGTAGTGTTTCTAGATGTAGTTCAGTGTTTGTTCAGTGAGTGATTCTCGTAGTGTTTCTAGATGTAGCTCTCCTCAGTGTTTGTGGTTCAGTGTGTTCAGTGATTCTCGTAGTGTTTCTAGATGTAGCTCTCCTCAGTGTTTGTGGTTCAGTGTGTTCAGTGATTCTCGTAGTGTTTCTAGATGTAGCTCTCCTCAGTGTTTGTGGTTCAGTGTGTTCAGTGATTCTCGTAGTGTTTCTAGATGTAGCTCTCCTCAGTGTTTCTGGTTCAGTGTGTTCAGTGATTCTCGTAGTGTTTCTAGATGTAGCGCTCCCCAGTGTTTGTGGTTCAGTGTGTTCAGTGATTCTCGTAGTGTTTCTAGATGTAGCTCTCCTCAGTGTTTGTGGTTCAGTGTGTTCAGTGATTCTCGTAGTGTTTCTAGATGTAGCTCTCCTCAGTGTTTGTGGTTCAGTGTGTTCAGTGATTCTCGTAGTGTTTCTAGATGTAGCGCTCCCCAGTGTTTGTGGTTCAGTGATTCTCGTAGTGTTTCTAGATGTAGCTCTCCTCAGTGTTTGTGGTTCAGTGTGTTCAGTGATTCTCGTAGTGTTTCTAGATGTAGCTCTCCTCAGTGTTTGTGGTTCAGTGTGTTCAGTGATTCTCGTAGTGTTTCTAGATGTAGCTCTCCTCAGTGTTTGTGGTTCAGTGTGTTCAGTGATTCTCGTAGTGTTTCTAGATGTAGCTCTCCTCAGTGTTTGTGGTTCAGTGTGTTCAGTGATTCTCGTAGTGTTTCTAGATGTAGCTCTCCTCAGTGTTTGTGGTTCAGTGTGTTCAGTGATTCTCGTAGTGTTTCTAGATGTAGCTCTCCTCAGTGTTTGTGGTTCAGTGTGTTCAGTGATTCTCGTAGTGTTTCTAGATGTAGCGCTCCCCAGTGTTTGTGGTTCAGTGTGTTCAGTGATTCTCGTAGTGTTTCTAGATGTAGCGCTCCTCAGTGTTTGTGGTTCAGTGATTCTCGTAGTGTTTCTAGATGTAGCTCTCCTCAGTGTTTGTGGTTCAGTGTGTTCAGTGATTCTCATAGTGTTTCTAGATGTAGCTCTCCTCAGTGTTTGTGGTTCAGTGTGTTCAGTGATTCTCGTAGTGTTTCTAGATGTAGCGCTCCCCAGTGTTTGTGGTTCAGTGATTCTCGTAGTGTTTCTAGATGTAGCTCTCCTCAGTGTTTGTGGTTCAGTGTGTTCAGTGATTCTCGTAGTGTTTCTAGATGTAGCTCTCCTCAGTGTTTGTGGTTCAGTGTGTTCAGTGATTCTCGTAGTGTTTCTAGATGTAGCTCTCCTCAGTGTTTGTGGTTCAGTGTGTTCAGTGATTCTCGTAGTGTTTCTAGATGTAGCGCTCCTCAGTGTTTGTGGTTCAGTGTGTTCAGTGATTCTCGTAGTGTTTCTAGATGTAGCGCTCCTCAGTGTTTGTGGTTCAGTGTGTTCAGTGATTCTCGTAGTGTTTCTAGATGTAGCTCTCCTCAGTGTTTGTGGTTCAGTGTGTTCAGTGATTCTCGTAGTGTTTCTAGATGTAGCTCTCCTCAGTGTTTGTGGTTCAGTGTGTTCAGTGATTCTTGTAGTGTTTCTAGATGTAGCGCTCCTCAGTGTTTGTGGTTCAGTGATTCTTGCTATTGAAAGTAAGTAACCCCCTCACAGCAAGTATGTTAGCTCCTGTCATTAATGAAAAGCCTGTATAAAACTGGCTAACATGAAGCTGGAGAGTCTCAGACTGCTGTAGACTGGGAGTTCCCTAGCCATCCCTCCTCAGCAGTGCAGTGCAGTGTGTGCAGTGTGTGCAGTGCAGGATAGTGCAGTGCAGTGTGCTGTTTATTGTAGTGTACTGTATTGTACTGTACCGTGCAGTGCAGTGTGCTGTTTATTGTAGTGTACTGTACTGTGCAGTGCAGTGTGGTGTTTATTGTAGTGTACTGTATTGTACTGTGCAGTGTGCTGTTTATTGTACTGTAGTGTAATTGGACCGTTCCAATCCTGCGTTGACACCCCTGTATATACTCACCGCAGGGGGTCTCACCAGCTCTTTCTCTTTCTCTCTTTTCTCTTTCTTCTCCTTCTTGTCCTTCTTCTTCTTCTTGTCCTTTTTCTGTCCAAGCCCCTTGGCCTGCAGCTTCTCCCTCTCTGCGGCCACCAGGCTGCGGTACTGCAGGTCACAGGGGTGATCCCAGGTGGACTGCCCTGAGCTGAAGTTAAAGTAGTACACTTCCCCGGTCACGTCCTGACTGAGGAGAGAGGGGAGGGGATAGGGGGATAGAGAGAGGGGGAGGGGATAGAGGAGAGAGGGGGGAGAGAGAAGGGGGGAGGGGAGGAGAGAGGAGGAGAGGGGGGAGGGGAGTAGGGCAGGAGGAGGGAGGGGGGGGGGAGGGGAGAGAGTACCCCTCCTAGAGAAGGGGCTAGGAGGGGAGGGGGGGGGGGGGAGAGAGGGGAGTTGGCAGCTATTGGAGAAGGGGAGAGAGGGGAAGAGAGGGGGGGGGGATAGAAGGGGAGAGGGAGTGAGAGAGATAGGGGTGGGGGGAGAGAGGGGAGGGGAAGTGAGAGAGAGCAGGGGGAGAGGAAAGAGGGGGAGTGACAGAGAAGGCAAGGGGAGTGGGGGAGGGAGTGAGAGTGGGGAGAGGGGGAGGGGGAGAAGGAGATGTGGAGGGGGAGAGAGAGAGGGAGTGATAAAGAGGGTTTGTTATTTCAGGTTTGGCCATGTCGACACTGCACTGGCGAGTGTTATAGTTTACAGTGTAAAGGGCCTTTTCAATATTTCACCATTTTGTGAGTCAAGCAGCAAGAACAGGAGGTGTGTGCTATACAGTCCCCGTGAGTGTGCTTCTTTTAGGGGGTAGGGGGAGCAGAAAGTGTCCTAATCAGATTTCAAATACATTATATAATAAACCCCTGAACGGTTATGCTGCCTCGAAGCGGCCCGGCGTGCGAGTCGTGCAGCACATTCCCCGTGTCTCCAGGCGTGCTCAGCTCTTACCATGGCTTCCACTCCGACGGCAGCGGCATCACAATGCCCTCCCTGGCCAGCCACATCAGCTCGGGCTCCTTGTCAGGGTCGATTCCCACCTCCCTGGCATAGTCCCGGATCTCTAACACAGACACAGAGAGAGAGAGAGGCAGAGGTGGAAACAAGACTCCCACTGCAGAGCGCCTTGATCCCTTCCTGGTTTTACTAGGACTCTGAGCTTGTTATCTCTGCACACAGGGGTCTAACCAAGCTCACAGTCAAACCTGGAATGGGATTCTTCATTCCATCACAGGAGAGACGGTACCAGAGAGAGACCAGCCTGGGCAGGACTGCTTACTGCAATGTGCTTGAGACAGCGTGTGAACAACACCATGCATGTTATGAAGAAAAAGACTTTGAATCAACATCCCTGCGCTGGTCGCACGCTGCTGCACAGAGACGAGATGCCACGCATTTGTGCGGCACGGGCTGGGTGTTCAGTGGCACTGAACTTGCACGGGCACAAGTTTACCAGTTGGAACCTGTAACCTGAGCTGCACACGCCCTCCCTCGAGGTCCGCAGCGCTCCAGGATTCACAGGGATCACTGAAAGGGAAGGAGGGTATCTAGGATCAGGTTGGTGAGCAGTGGGGCACAGGGGGGCTGTGGGACTCCAGGCCTGGGATTGTGCAGCTCTGCTGTAACACAGAGCTCGTTTCCATTGCGCACTCAGCCCGGGCCGGGCACCCCGCTGCCCCTGACACCTGGTTCCCGTCTTCACTTCGCCAACCCAGCTGCCCCTGACTTCATTTAGACCCGTTCCCAAAACAGGATGGGTGGAGGTGCGTCACAGCACTGACCAACCAAGCGGCTTGCTGGTATAACGCCCGGCCGGTACCTTGCTCCGTGGGGATGTAATTTGGATCGTACTCTTCCTCCAGGATCATCTGATCCCCAATCTGTCCTCCCGCTGCGTCCATCTCTCTGGGGCTGCTCTCCCGCTGCGGCCCTGACTGACGAGAAGCACAAGCATTAGACTGCAGAGCCCGGCGCTCGGGGCTGGAGACTCATGCCAGCCCTGGCTTCACAGCTCAGTTCAGCACATGAGCTCATTAACCAGCCATTTCCTTGTGTTGCAATGATGGCACTGCAAGAGAACAGCAAACTCCTAACACATCAGCTAAAGAGCCACACTCAGTGACAGGGGAAATAATAACACTCTCACTGGGGCTGTGCACTGCTGAAACTGCAACGTTTACCACAGATAATGATACACCAGCATGCTATTATTATTGGTGTTATTAATATTTAGGCAGTGGGATGATATAGATGTTGGTCTCCAGCACTAAGATATAACTTACTATGCAGATGGTCATGTTTTGGCGTTGTCTTTGTCTTTTAGCCATTGTCTCTGTGCTGTGCTGTTGTGTGTATGGGACATTAAGGTGTTCTTGTCTGCTGTGTGCGCGTCACTGTATTGTGTGTGTGTGTGTGTGTGTGTGTGTGTGTGTGTGACAAGCCCTGTGTTTGGAGGTGAGACAGTGCAGAGACACCTTCCTCTGTTCACTAGGTTTGATCCTGGTGTGAGTAGAGGTTCTCGCATATAACTCCCACCAACCAACCGAACCCACTTCAATCCGCATCAAAGGATCAAACAAACCAGTTGGGAAAGTGCACTAAATGGGCCTGCGAAGCCCACCATTCACTTATTCGTTAAAACAGCAGCGTGGACTCTCGCTTAGAAAACGGAGCAGCAAAATGCGCCTCACAGACGGCATATAAAGTGTGCATTTTCACATGGGAGCCACTTCACATCAATTACACCGATCCGGATTGAATTACGCCTGCGACAAACCACGTGATTGATTCGCGCAGGGACAGGCCTTGGTCATTTCAAAAACAAAATAAAATAAAGATTAGCGTTGTCATCTGATTTGATTCATAAAGTAAAGTTGGATTTACCAACTAAACTAGTGTTGGACTGCTGTTGATTTCATAAACGTATACTGAATCCATTAAAACGGACTTTTTAAAAAACACATTTTAATAAACGTTGTGGTTCAACTCACGGTTTACTGTCACGCGTGTTTTGAAGCGTTTAAAACCAGATCTGAGTTGACCACATCAATGATAGGGTGCGTTTCTAAACGCCATGCTGTGTTTGTTTCTATTGTGTGGGTTTACAGTTACACACAAACGACACAACTAGTCTGGCTCTGTTTTGTTGTGTTTATTTCTGCTGCCTACCAGAATAAAAAAAATTAAACTCTTTTTGATAAAAGTCTGTGCATCGCGTCGATGTTTCTAACCAGTCTCTGCACTGCATCAGTCCACTCAAGAGCCGGCTTCCTCCTCGCTGCAGGACGGGCTGCTCTGTGCAGCACTGTCAGCTGTCATCTCCTCGGTATTTAACTGTGAGGCTCGCAACAAGCGTGTAACCGCACAAGTCCAAACGTCGTGTGTCAAAAGACGTAATAGCAGCTTGCGATCAGGCTTGATCAAGCAAAGTAAATGCACTCGATGCGTTTAAAAACCCGTTGGTTAAAGCAGTCAGTCTGCATTTTTTTTGCCGGATGCACGGAAATCGTGTTTAATTGCAGCTTGTGTGATATTCCTGACCACGGCCAGGGTAACGATGTGCCGCATTTATTTTGAAACGTGTCGCATTAGAAATCCCCCGGATCAGGGGCACAATCACTAGGGAAGCGACGGCTTAAAACGCCACAACAGAGATATCGAGATCCTCTTGCAAAGTTTACTTTTCCCAAAGCAAAACGTACAAAGTGTCTCATAACCGACTTGCGTCTCAAAAAAGCTCTTGACTTGTCGCCCACTCGAACGGCAGCGCTTTTAACAGATCTAAACTAAACGAAACATTTTTTTTGCATGATTATCCCCCCCCCCCCCCGATCCTTACCAAACCGATTCCAGCACCGCTTCCAGGGACGCGAGAGCGCTTCCGGGGTCCCTCTTAGCAACCGGCAGAGGCGCCGCCTTCCAGTCGTACGATTGGTCGGCCAGGGAACAGCCGAGCTGCTACTGGTCGATGGGAAAGTCAATCACCGCAGAGGTTAACCCTTGAAATGCCGGGGTTGGTGGGAAACGTGTTTCTATTTAGTGTCGCGAAATGTTGAAGTTTTTCACAACAAGGTATTTGTGGCGATCTGGGAATAGATGTTTTACTGGGTAGGAACCCATCAAGTACCAAATAACTTTTTCTTAAAAAAAAAAAAAAAATCGGAACACAAGCTGTATTGTGTAATTTGATACGTTACATTTAAGCAATGTATTATTTATTTTTTATTTTTTTATAGCCCCTTTTATGGCGGGCCACCATCACAAAGCGCTTTGCAAGATACGAGGCTAGGGGGTGTGAGATGCGCATCAGCTGCAGAGTCGCTTCCAGCAACGTCTCACCCCAAAAGACGTCTTGCGCTTAAACACACTTAGACACAGTTACCATAGCAATCGAGTTAGAGAGAAGATGCTGCAAAAAACACGACCAAGCAGCAGAGCTCAGCGGGTCAGTACCTCTGACACACAGTAATACGAGGAGAGGACTACAACACACAGCACGCAGAAACTCACACTCCCGTCGTGCCCCGCGGGTCCTCCCTGGCAGCGGCTCCGGGGCTGATGCGGGTTATGGAGGATTGGGAGGCGGAGGGCTGTGCTGCAGGGAAAGAGCAGGACGCCGTGCAAACACCAGCCGGGATCTCCATCGCGCAGCGCGTCTGCAGGACCGTAACTTCGGGACCATCGCTTTCCTCCAAGAAGAAAAAGAGCAGCCGCGCACACACACACACACACACGCAGGGTAACAATAAAACCGGCATCGGGGGAGGACTGATATTAGCGGCGCTGCGAGGGATAATCAGACTGAAGTGACATGCATTGATTCGGAAACTGGGAATGCAGAATACTGTTAATAATTAATAAACCGTTATTTAGCGCCGGGACCTTCGTCAGCACAGCCAGCGCATCTCTCTGTGTTTTACACATTGGACGTGTTATCTGTGGGTTAATAAATAGCTAACAAACACCACGGAAACAGCGAACACCATTTTTTTTTTCAGTATACAATTAATAATAATAATAATAATAATAATAATAATAATAATAATAATAATTGAATAATATTAATATTAATAATGGCTCTTCAGCTGCTGCCGTGGCTGCTGCTTTTATGGACTGTGGTGGAGTTGTTTGAAACCGATAATAAGGATAAGGATATTAATAATAATGATTATAATGTTCGTCATGGTAACGGGAGAGTCGGGGGTGTCGGTATCCGCGTGCCCCTTCGCAACGGTATCCAGGATGTGGAATTCGGGGCTCCGCCGCGCGCCAGGGCCCCCAGGTCGGCTCGAGACGCGGACAGCTTTCTGCAAAACATCAATTTTGTGGAGATGATTGACAACTTGCGGGGGAAGTCGGGTCAGGGCTACTACGTGGAAATGACGGTGGGGTCTCCCCCGCAAAAGGTGAGTCTGGCTTCAAGCTCAGTGCGCTTACAGGAAGACCCAAGAGCACCCTGCTTTAAATCTTAAAAGCAAGCTGTTATTAGCAACCAGAAATCCAAATGCAATGGCTTATCATAGGACCGGCCCCACGCGTGTTTGTTTGCACAGGAGCAGATCCAGATCGAGCGCTTGACCCTCCCTCGCCCCGCTGCACCCCGCTCCGGGTTTCGCAGCTACCTTCACTAAGAAGGGTATCATTGAAAGATCAGCAGTCTGCTGTTGAACGCGTTGTTACGCGCTTCCACCAGCATCAGCTGCGCTTATTGCCAGCCTGTGCTGAGCAGCCTCTTTCTCACATCACCCGTCATCCGAAAAAGCCGTGCGGCAAGCCAGTATATACGAGCTGCGTTAACGTCGTGCCTGTAACGCATTCAAAACGCAACAGAGTGATGCTACACAACTGGATCCAGCTGTCATAGCATCAGAAACCATGCGATCGATATTTTATTTCAAACACTGGGGAGCTAGCAATGAGCTACCGAAAATACTTTCCCGTCACTTTCATGTAGCGCCCCTCTCTGCTGTCTGCTAAGCGCTCGCCGCTCTCCCTGTCACGCTTCTTTCAACGATACGTGTCTCCAGTTTCGTTTACTTCCTCGACTACAATTGAATTTAGAAGTATGTGCTTGTAATAAACTGTACAGCACAAACCCCACGTGATTCTGTATGCTGTCAGTTCATAATCTCGTGTTTTATGATAGATCTCATTCACACCCAAGTCCGTGGGATGTCTTTATACGTTTTCTCTGTAATCTTGTTGGATTTATCAAAGTCATTTTTGTTTGGCGACACACAGAGTCTCTTTTTCGCTGTCATTTTTATCACGCGTCTCAGTTACGGACTCGGTCCTCTAAGGTGCAATAGGGAATGCACATGCTGCTTAAATTACTGGACTCGTGGCAATTGTGCCTGTTCGAAAATCATGAGGGAACGGATCCAGTGGGCAGAGCCCTTCAGAGTGGGGTTGTTTCCAGAAGGACAGCCCTGTTGTGCAGGTCCAGGGACCCCGCTGAACCCCGCGGGGAGCCCTGTGTGCTGCGCAGGCAGGACCCAGCTCGCGGGGCTGTGAAGGGGGCTCTTCAACCACTGTGTCTGGGTTTGTGTACCGATCAGGTCCTGCATTGGGTAGGATCACTGAGCAGGATCAATGAACTACCTTACTAGGAGAGAGAGAGAAACACCACAGATTGAAACAATGCACACAGTGGTGGCAGTAAGGAAGGAGGGAAGGAGGCGAGCGTGCCCAAGCCTGAAAGGGTTGTATTGTGCTGGACCGTCAGGACTCGCCCAGACCCCCCCCTCGCACACACAGGGAGCAGAGTGGTACTGTAATGCACATGACTCACACAGTCTCTCTCTCTCCTCGCATTGCGCAGTGTCAGGCTGCTCCCTGGCTTCCTCGGATCAGGTTTCCAGGAGAAAGCTGATGAATTATTCACACGTCCTTTAAACAGGCTCCCTGTTTCCTCGGGACACGCTGTCTGTCCCTCCCAGCCCTCTCTCAGCCGCGTGGGGGGCTGGCACGCTCAGCATCCCTCTGGAACTGTGTAACACTGAGCAGGCGGGATCTGAAGGAGTGATGGCTGAGCAGTCAGGTTTAGAAACTCTCACCATCCCTTCCTCTCCCAGCAGTGCCCTGGTTAAGAAACGCAAGGCTGGAACAATTTATTCAACAGCAAACTCCTGATCGTTTCAAGTCTGTGTGAAAAGGAGCTCAAGGACTAGTGGAGCTTTCCTTCAGTACGCTGATGCTGCTGCTGTAAAGGTGTTGGTGGCGGGAGGGTGCCGATGCTGCAGGACCCCCTCCCAGTCTGTGTAACCTGCTGTGCTCTCTCCTCTGTGCAGCTCAATATCCTGGTGGACACGGGGAGCAGTAACTTCGCGGTGGGCGCCGCGCCGCACCCTTTCCTCAGGAGGTTCTATCACCGGGAGCTGTGAGTGTCCTCTCCACGGGGCGCGGGTCACAGGGCTGCACTGCTCCGGTCCTAGAGGTCCTGAACCCTCCATTCCTCCTCTTGAATTAGTTTAGTGTCTGGACCTCGCGGGCTGGACTGTGCAGCCTTGTCCAAGAGTACAAAAAACACTTGTTTATAAAAGATGGACAAAACTAGAAATGGACCCGGCGGGGCTGTTTGTTTTCAAGGCAGTTTAAAGTTAGTTAGGTTGTTTGTTTCTCATTGAAACACTGGAGAGTGCTACGTTTATAAACACAGAACCAAATGTTTTGTCTAGACGTCTGAGTTTTGTAATTTTTAAAAAGTGGGGTTTTTTGTTGTTTTTTTTTTTTTAATTCAGTCATTTACACCTTTGGGCTCAAATGCTTTTGAAGTCAGACCTGTAGTGAGAGCATGGCAAAGCATAAGGGGTGCGTGGCGAGTCCCTGGTAAAACCCAGCTCTAGACCTCACCTTGCAAACATTCAGTGTGGGGGAAGCATGCCCCTCGCTGCCTCTCTCCTCCCTGTGCAGGGCTCGATCTCCATGGCAGGATCAGCAATCCCAGCTCCCCCTCACCTCTGCCTCCTGCAGGATCTGCTGCACGTCAAACTAAACGTGCACAAACTACATGGCGGCTGTATAAACTCCCTTTGTGCAAAGCCCTGCTGTGTTTCTGATCTAGTGTCCTCCATGCTGTGTTGCTGTTCTAGTGCCCTCCCTGCTGTGTTGCTGTTCTAGTGCCCTCCCTGCTGTGTTTCTGATCTAGTGTCCTCCATGCTGTGTTGCTGTTCTAGTGCCCTCCCTGCTGTGTTGCTGTTCTAGTGCCTTCCCTGCTGTGTTGCTGTTCTAGTGTCCTCCCTTGCTGTGTTGCTGATCTAGTGCCCTCCCTGCTGTGTTGCTGTTCTAGTGCCCTCCCTGCTGTGTTGCTGTTCTAGTGCCCTCCCTGCTGTGTTGCTGTTCTAGTGTCCTCCCTTGCTGTGTTGCTGATCTAGTGCCCTCCCTGCTGTGTTGCTGTTCTAGTGCCCTCCCTGCTGTGTTGCTGTTCTAGTGCCCCCCCCTTGCTGTGTTGACTGTCCTGCTCTCTCGCAGCTCCAGCACGTACCGGGACCTGCGCAGGAGCGTCTATGTCCCGTACACACAGGGGAAATGGGAGGGACAGCTCGGCACCGACCTCGTCTCCATCCCTCACGGGCCCAGCGTCGCAGTGCGAGCCAACATCGCCGCCATCACGCAGTCAGACAAGTTCTTCATCAACGGATCCAACTGGGAGGGCATTCTGGGGCTAGCGTACGCCGAGATAGCCAGGGTGAGAGAGGAGAGGCGAGCCCATTCTGGGGCTGGCCTCTCCGTCGCTGCAGTGTGTTTGGTGATGCTGACAAATCAGAAGCTGCTGTGTTTTGTTTTCACGTTATTGATTTTATAAACAGTGTTGATTGTCCAGTGCTGTTTCCTACTCTTCAGTCTTAGTGTTCTCTCTCCTCCTCTCAGCCTGACGAGACTCTGGAGCCCTTCTTCGACTCCTTGGTGAAGCAGACCCGCGTCCCAAACCTCTTCTCTCTGCAGCTCTGCGGAGCCAGCCTCCCCTTCAACGAGTCTGAGACCACCGCGTCTGTGGGGGGCAGCATGGTGAGGAGAGGGGGGTGGGGGAGGAGGCAGACCGGAGGTTTGCGCTGTGGGGGTTGGAAGCTGCGGGGAGGTGGGAGCTGTGGGGGCGGGAAGGGGCGTAGTTGATAAAGATGAAGATTAAGATCCGTGTTACAGGACTTCACCTTTCACTTCCGGCTCATTGCAGATCATTGGCGGCACTGACCCCTCCCTCCACATCGGCAGCATCTGGTACACACCAATCAGGAAGGAGTGGTACTATGAGGTTATCATCGTAAAGATTGAGATCAACGGACAGGACCTGAAGATGGACTGCAAAGAGGTACGGAGGACACCCCAAAACACTGACTCCAAAAAACTGCACCGACCCACTGAGACCCCAAAACACTGCACCCTGCCACCAGCACACCGAACACTGCCACCCTGCCACACTGACACTCTTACCTGCACCCCGACACACTGACACCACGCTGAATTCTAAGCAGCAGGAGCAGGCCTTGTGAAAAAGTGTAATCGTACTGCATTCCCAATTTCTAATCCCCTCTCTCTCCCCTCTCCCTTCCTTCCTCTCGTTCTCTCAGTATAACTATGACAAGAGCATCGTCGATAGCGGCACCACAAACCTGCGTCTGCCCAGGAAGGTGTTCCAGTCTGCCGTCAAGGCCATCAAAGCTGCTTCCTCTGTGAGTAGCAGCGATCAGTGCCCAAGACTGCTGACACGGATCTGTGCATCTAAAAACGCACGCAGACAGACTCCGAAAATCAAACTGTTTACAGAGAGGAAGATGGAATACGTGTTTCCAAACACAGTGAATTCTCTAAATGATGCATTTCATTCTGCGGCGCTGGCAGTTGTTTCATTACTCCAGCATGAAGCAGCAGGTAATACTGCAGGTGTGTTTATCGATGACTTTGTATTTCCCCTCTCTGCAGACAGAGAAGTTCCCGGATGGTTTCTGGCTGGGGGAGCAGCTGGTCTGCTGGCAGGTTGGCACCACGCCCTGGCACATCTTCCCAGTCATATCCCTCTATCTGATGGGCGAGGCGACCAACCAGTCCTTCAGAATCACAATCCTGCCTCAGGTCAGTCAACCAGCTGGCCAACTAACCAATGATCTGATTAACCAAGCAACTGACTGACTAACTAAGTGGCTGGACAGTTGAGGATCTATAAGCGATACAGTGAAGAATGCTCCTTGTTTTTTTCAGTTGTTAAATTCCTACTGTAGGTAAAACCTATAAAAACTTTAGGTCAGGTAGGCAAAGGTGCCTTCTCCAACGTGCTCGATTCCACTCCATTCTGTGTACCCGCAGCGTGCATCCCTTTCTCTTCTCTGATCCACTGAGGATCTTGCGAGCAGTGCGCTGGAGAAGGCACCAGCCGAAACGTGTGTCTGCTTGGCTTCACGTGTTTCTATTGCTTTACCTGGCTTGCGATTTGGAGCATGTTTTCAGGGTCAGGATGTGTTCAGTTCCTAACCCCCGACTCCTCCCTCCCTCCCTCAGCAATACCTGCGGCCAGTAGAGGACGTGGCCACCTCTCAGGATGACTGTTACAAGTTTGCAATCTCGCAGTCCAGCACGGGCACAGTGATGGGCGCTGTCATCATGGAGGGGTTCTACGTGGTGTTTGACCGCGCCCACAAGAGGATCGGCTTCGCTGTGAGCACCTGCCACGGTGAGACCACAACCCCAACACTAACCCTCTCTAACCCCAACCCCAGCACCTAACCCTCCCCTACCCCAACACTAGCCCTCTCACCAACCACAACCCCAACACTAACCCTAACCTATCTCCCCAACCCTCCCTCTCCAACCTCAACCCCAACACCTAACCATCTCCCCTACCCCAACACTAGCCCTCTCACTAACCCTTTCTCTAACCCCAACACTAGCTCTCCAACCTCAACCCCAACACCTAACCATCTCTCCAATACTAACCTCAACCCTCTCCCCAACCCCAACACTAACCCTCTCCAACCTCAACCCCAACACTAACCCTTTCTCTAACCCCAACCCTCTCCCCAACCCCAACACTAACCCTCTCCAACCTCAACCCCAACACTCTAACCTAACCTCTCTCCCCAACCCCAACACTAACCCTCTCCAACCTCAACCCCAACACTAGCCCTCTCCAACCTCAACCCCAACCTAACCCTCTCCCCTACCCCAACACTAACCCTCTCACCAACCACAACCCCAACACTAACCCTTTCTTTAACCCCAACCCTCTCCCCAACCCCAACTAACCCTCTCCAACCCCAACACCTAACCATCTCTCCAACACTAACCTCAACCCTCTCCCCAACCCCAACACTAGCCCTCTCACCAACCACAACCCCAACACTAACCCTTTCTCTAACCCCAACACTAACCCTCTCCAACCTCAACCCCAACACCTAACCCTCTCCCCTACCCCAACACTAGCCCTCTCACCAACCACAACCACAACACTAACCCTTTCTCTAACCCCAACCCTCTCCCCAACCCCAACACTAACCCTCTCCCCCTGCCCCTCCAACCACCGCAGCCACCCTCTCCCCCTCCCCCTCTAACCCCCGCAGCCACCCTCTCCTTCCTGTGTAGTCCCTCTCTCCTCCCTGCATACTGCCTCTCCTTGTATAACGCCGCTCTCCTTCCTCCCTCTCTCCCTCCCAGTGCACGACGAGTTC
>NC_054569.1:5169988-5194988 GCF_017654505.1 Polyodon spathula | reverse complement strand
GGTGTGTTCAGTCTGCATGCTCTCATAGGAGTCTCAGCTCAGGTGTGTTCAGTCTGGATGCTCTCATAGGAGTCTCAGCTCAGGTGTGTTCAGTCTGCATGCTCTCATAGGAGCTCTCTCAGCTCAGGTGTGTTCAGTCTGCATGCTCTCATAGGAGTCTCAGCTCAGGTGTGTTCAGTCTGCATGCTCTCATAGGAGTCTCAGCTCAGGTGTGTTCAGTCTGCATGCTCTCATAGGAGTCTCAGCTCAGGTGTGTTCAGTCTGCATGCTCTCATAGGAGTCTCAGCTCAGGTGTGTTCAGTCTGCATGTCTCAGTCTCAGCTCAGGTGTGTTCAGTCTGGATGCTCTCATAGGAGTCTCAGCTCAGGTGTGTTCAGTCTGCATGCTCTCATAGGAGTCTCAGCTCAGGTGTGTTCAGTCTGCATGCTCTCATAGGAGTCTCAGCTCAGGTGTGTTCAGTCTGCATGCTCTCATAGGAGTCTCAGCTCAGGTGTGTTCAGTCTGATGCTCTCATAGGAGTCTCAGCTCATGTGTGTTCAGTCTGGATGCTCTCATAGGAGTCTCAGCTCAGGTGTGTTCAGTCTACATGCTCTCATAGGAGTCTCAGCTCAGGTGTGTTCAGTCTACATGCTCTCATAGGAGTCTCAGCTCAGGTGTGTTCAGTCTGCATGCTCTCATAGGAGTCTCAGCTCAGGTGTGTTCAGTCTGCTCTCATGCTCTCATAGGAGTCTCAGCTCAGGTGTGTTCAGTCTGCATGCTCTCATAGGAGTCTCAGCTCAGGTGTGTTCAGTCTGGATGCTCTCATAGGAGTCTCAGCTCAGGTGTGTTCAGTCTACATGCTCTCATAGGAGTCTCAGCTCAGGTGTGTTCAGTCTACATGCTCTCATAGGAGTCTCAGCTCAGGTGTGTTCAGTCTACATGCTCTCATAGGAGTCTCAGCTCAGGTGTGTTCAGTCTACACGCTCTCATAGGAGTCTCAGCTCAGGTGTGTTCAGTCTGCACGCTCTCATAGGAGTCTCAGCTCAGGTGTGTTCAGTCTGCATGCTCTCATAGGAGTCTCAGCTCAGGTGTGTTCAGTCTGCATGCTCTCATAGGAGTCTCAGCTCAGGTGTGTTCAGTCTGCATGCTCTCATAGGAGTCTCAGCTCAGGTGTGTTCAGTCTGGATGCTCTCATAGGAGTCTCAGCTCAGGTGTGTTCAGTCTGCATGCTCTCATAGGAGTCTCAGCTCAGGTGTGTTCAGTCTGGATGCTCTCATAGGAGTCTCAGCTCAGGTGTGTTCAGTCTACATGCTCTCATAGGAGTCTCAGCTCAGGTGTGTTCAGTCTGCATGCTCTCATAGGAGTCTCAGCTCAGGTGTGTTCAGTCTGCATGCTCTCATAGGAGTCTCAGCTCAGGTGTGTTCAGTCTGGATGCTCTCATAGGAGTCTCAGCTCAGGTGTGTTCAGTCTGCATGCTCTCATAGGAGTCTCAGCTCAGGTGTGTTCAGTCTACATGCTCTCATAGGAGTCTCAGCTCAGGTGTGTTCAGTCTACATGCTCTCATAGGAGTCTCAGCTCAGGTGTGTTCAGTCTGCATGCTCTCATAGGAGTCTCAGCTCAGGTGTGTTCAGTCTGGATGCTCTCATAGGAGTCTCAGCTCAGGTGTGTTCAGTCTACATGCTCTCATAGGAGTCTCAGCTCAGGTGTGTTCAGTCTACATGCTCTCATAGGAGTCTCAGCTCAGGTGTGTTCAGTCTGCATGCTCTCATAGGAGTCTCAGCTCAGGTGTGTTCAGTCTACATGCTCTCATAGGAGTCTCAGCTCAGGTGTGTTCAGTCTGCATGCTCTCATAGGAGTCTCAGCTCAGGTGTGTTCAGTCTACATGCTCTCATAGGAGTCTCAGCTCAGGTGTGTTCAGTCTACATGCTCTCATAGGAGTCTCAGCTCAGGTGTGTTCAGTCTACATGCTCTCATAGGAGTCTCAGCTCAGGTGTGTTCAGTCTGGATGCTCTCATAGGAGTCTCAGCTCAGGTGTGTTCAGTCTACATGCTCTCATAAGAGTCTCAGCTCAGGTGTGTTCAGTCTACATGCTCTCATAGGAGTCTCAGCTCAGGTGTGTTCAGTCTACATGCTCTCATAGGAGTCTCAGCTCAGGTGTGTTCAGTCTACATGCTCTCATAGGAGTCTCAGCTCAGGTGTGTTCAGTCTACATGCTCTCATAGGAGTCTCAGCTCAGGTGTGTTCAGTCTACATGCTCTCATAGGAGTCTCAGCTCAGGTGTGTTCAGTCTACATGCTCTCATAGGAGTCTCAGCTCAGGTGTGTTCAGTCTACATGCTCTCATAGGAGTCTCAGCTCAGGTGTGTTCAGTCTGGATGCTCTCATAGGAGTCTCAGCTCAGGTGTGTTCAGTCTACATGCTCTCATAGGAGTCTCAGCTCAGGTGTGTTCAGTCCAGCTCTCATAGGAGTCTCAGCTCATGTGTGTTCAGTCTGCATGCTCTCATAGGGGTCTCAGCTCAGGTGTGTTCAGTCTGGATGCTTTCATAGGAGTCTCAGCTCAGGTGTTTTCAGTCTGGATGCTCTCATAGGAGTCTCAGCTCAGGTGTGTTCAGTCTACATGCTCTCATAGGAGTCTCAGCTCAGGTGTGTTCAGTCTGCACGCTCTCATAGGAGTCTCAGCTCAGGTGTTTTCAGTCTGGATGCTCTCATAGGAGTCTCAGCTCATGTGTGTTACATGCTCTCATAGGAGTCTCAGCTCAGGTGTTTTCAGTCTGGATGCTCTCATAGGAGTCTCAGCTCAGGTGTGTTCAGTCTACATGCTCTCATAAGAGTCTCAGCTCAGGTGTGTTCAGTCTACATGCTCTCATAGGAGTCTCAGCTCAGCTCAGGTGTGTTTAATCTGAGCTCTAGGGAGGGTTTATCAGCTTCACAGTTGAGCTCCTGGGCTGCTGCTGCTGCTGCTTAGTAATGTTTAGCGAATTAAAAGATTATCTAAGCAGCTCCTGTGGCGTGTTGTTGTATTGTTTTAACACCGGGTGAGCACATAGCACTGAGCAGTGCCTCTCTCAGGCTCCTGTCTATAAAAGGGCTGCTAACTCCTCCAGCCCCAGGTCCACACTCCCCTTAAGTCGACAGACGCCCTGGTATTTGGGGAATGTTCACTAAAACCAAGCCCTTTGGCTACAAGCCTGGTCTGCTGATCCCCTCATTCCAAATAAGGAGTCCGTTAAAAAAAAAATAGAAAAAGAGCCGTGTCCTTTTAAGGGCTTGGTTTCCTCTCTCCGGGGCTGGGCGGAGTGAAGTCGCGCCGCTCAAATCTGCTCTTTTTCAGCACCCGTTTCACCTCAGACCATCCGCAGTCTCCACTCGACCTCGCCTAGGAAGAACGGACGCACGCACACCCAGACGCTCCCTCTCCACAAACTAACCAAGTAAGTGGGCACAGCAGCAGTGCGGGCGGTTTACTGTGTGGGATTCTGGGTTTGTTTGTGAGTTATTTACTTTATGTTATGTGTTTGAAAGCTGCCAAATGCGTATAAGTTTCAGAAGTGAAATGAAATGTAGTTCCAGGCTGTTGTGTGTGTGTCGGTTCGTAATTGCGCGTCTGTCTGAAAGTTTCTGAATCGAGGCGCAGGTGGGAGTCTCAATGGAAGCGTGTTTGGTTTGGATGCAAAGCTGCGCTCTGGGGCGCCCGTCGGGCAGGCTGGTGATGCGGGGCTGAGGTGGAAGCGCGGGGTTCGTGTCGTGTGTGTTTAGCGGTGCAGGGACACTGCCCCCGGCTCCGCTGTCGCATCTGAAGAGGTAGACGGCTAGTGAGTGCTCAGTTAGCAGGCTGCAAAGTGAGATGTATTCGTGACAAGTCATCGCAGCTGTACAGCAGCTTGCAGCAGTTAGACGATATGTCTGCGGTCAGAACTGTTTTGAAAGTCTTTCACCAGTTCCTTTAGTCCCAGCTCATTTATTTTCTTTACTTAAATTTTTTTTTTTTCCATTTCAAAATGGCTTTTAAGACTTGCTGTAAAATAACGAAAAAAAAGCTCATATTTAAAATGGCCACACCCATTACTGGGCTTGGTTCCCGTGTGAGGCCACAGGGGGCGCTGTGGTTCTGGGCTTCCGTGAAGAAGTGTGTCTTTGAACAGGGGGAAGTGGATCACTGCCAGGGAGTGAATCTGGAGCGCAGGTCACATGAGAGGGAGCACTGCCAGGGAGTGAATCTGGAGCGCAGGTCACATGAGAGGGAGCACTGCCAGGGAGTGAATCTGGAGCGCAGGTCACATGAGAGGGAGCACTGCCAGGGAGTGAATCTGGAGCGCAGGTCACATGAGAGGGAGCACTGCCAGGGAGTGAATCTGGAGCGCAGGTCACATGAGAGGGAGCACTGCCAGGGAGTGAATCTGGAGCGCAGGTCACATGAGAGGGAGCACTGCCAGGGAGTGAATCTGGAGCGCAGGTCACATGAGAGGGAGCACTGCCAGGGAGTGAATCTGGAGCGCAGGTCACATGAGAGGGAGCACTGCCAGGGAGTGAATCTGGAGCGCAGGTCACATGAGAGGGAGCACTGCCAGGGAGTGAATCTGGAGCGCAGGTCACATGAGAGGGAGCACTGCCAGGGAGTGAATCTGGAGCGCAGGTCACATGAGAGGGAGCACTGCCAGGGAGTGAATCCGGGGCGCAGGTCACATGAGAGGGAGCACTGCCAGGGAGTGAATCTGGAGCGCAGGTCACATGAGAGGGAGCACTGCCAGGGAGTGAATCTGGAGCGCAGGTGAAGCACTCCAGTGAATCTGGAGCGCAGGTCACATGAGAGGGAGCAGAGCCAGGGAGTGGAATCTGAGCCCGCTGACGCCTTCGTGCAGGTCACATCTGTGAGAGGGAGCACTGCCAGGGAGTGAATCAGCCAGAGCAGGTCACATGAGAGGGAGCACTGCCAGTCAGTGAAAGATTAAGGTCACATGATATATTTAACTTACACATTTGTTAGCACGGATTTTCAGTTTAACTGAGAATACAAGTGGCACAGATCTCTCAGGAACGGCACCACACTCTGAGAGGGACTACTGCCACGCAGTGAACAGCAGTGCCCTGGTACTCTGGACGAGTTGGGTGTGGTAACAGCTGGAGCCCGCTGACGTATTTGTGTGCCCAGCTGTATTGTCAGTGTATTTAAACATCTGTGAATTAAGCATGCAGCCATTGAGGAGTGTGCAGAGCAGAGATAGCAAGCAGAGCTGCTGAGCAGAGGGGTGCAGGAGAGACCACAGCACAGCAAGAGCCCAGCGTAAGAGAGCAGGGATAGCAAGCTGAGCAGAGGGGTGCAGGAGAGACCACAGTTTAAGCCCAGCGTGAGAGCAGGGATAGCAACAGAGCTGCTGAGCAGAGGGGTGCAGGAGACTCTGCTGTTCACAGCAAGAGTACTCGTGAGAGCAGGGATAGGGTTTTGAGCAGAGGGGTGCAGGAGAGACCACAGCACAGCAAGAGCCCAGCGTGAGAGCAGAGATAGCAATAGAGCTGCTGAGCAGAGGGAAGCAGGAGAGACCACAGCACAGCAAGAGCAGAGCAGAGATAGCAAGCAGAGCTGCTGAGCAGAGGGGTGCAGGAGAGACCACAGCACAGCAAGAGCCCAGCGTGAGAGCAGGGATAGCAAGCAGAGCTGCTGAGCAGAGGGGTGCAGGAGAGACCACAGCACAGCAAGAGCCCAGCGTGAGAGCAGGGATAGCAAGCAGAGCTGCTGAGCAGAGGGGTGCAGGAGAGACCACAGCACAGCAAGAGCCCAGCGTGAGAGCAGGGATAGCAAGCAAGCTGAGCAGAGGGGTGCAGGAGAGACCACAGCACAGCAAGAGCCCAGCGTGAGAGCAGGGATAGCAAGCAGAGCTGCTGAGCAGAGGGGTGCAGGAGAGACCACAGCACAGCAAGAGCCCAGCGTGAGAGCAGGGATAGCAAGCAGAGCTGCTGAGCAGAGGGGTGCAGGAGAGACCACAGCACAGCAAGAGCCCAGCGTGAGAGCAGGGATAGCAAGCAGAGCTGCTGAGCAGAGGGGTGCAGGAGAGACCACAGCACAGCAAGAGCCCAGCGTGAGAGCAGGGATAGCAAGCAGAGCTGCTGAGCAGAGGGGTGCAGGAGAGACCACAGCACAGCAAGAGCCCAGCGTGAGAGCAGGGATAGCAAGCAGAGCAGAGGGGTGCAGGAGAGAGCACAGCAAGAGCCCAGTGTGAGAGCAGGGATAGCAAGCAGAGCTGCTGAGCAGAGGGGTGCAGGGGAGACCACAGCACAGCAAGAGCCCAGCGTGAGAGCAGGGATAGCAAGCTGAGCAGAGGGGTGCAGGAGAGAGCACAGCAAGAGCCCAGCGTGAGAGCAGGGATAGCAAGCAGAGCTGCTGAGCAGAGGGGTGCAGGGGAGACCACAGCAAGCAGCGTGAGAGCCTCTTCAGTGCCAGTGCAGTGGTTCAGTAGTATAGGGGGCAGTAACATTTTCATTTTGGCATTGCAGGTGCAATGCACACTGTTGTAACATATCAGCACCAGACAGTGTGCTTCAGTGTCAGCACCAGTCTGTACTGTGCAGAATGTGTTCCTAACCCACTGTGTTCCACTGTGGTGTGCTGATGCTTCTCCTAGCTGTGGCAGCGTTTCACCTGGAAGACTTTCTCAATGTCTTGGGTGCTTGCTGGCACTGGTGTTGAAGCGAGTCGCATACCCAGCCCCTGCAAGACGAGAGAGTGGCGTCAGGGGCGCATTGCGCCGAGGGGCTGCTGCCCTGCAGCTATCCTTTCTGCTGCCCTTTCATCCCATCCCCAGTATAAGCGAGAGTCAGGATATCTGCAAGAGGCTTTTACACAGCTCCCAGCTCGCCGACGCGAAGCAGGGAAAGGAGTGGGAGCAATGTGGAGACCCAGGACACTGTACGAAAAGGAGAGCCCTGAGATCCCTCCCGTCCCTCTGCACAGCTGCACCGCCTTCATTTTCATATCTCTTTTAGAATGACTTTTTATTATTTTATTATTAAGTTTTGGCAGGGCGACTTCTCGAACTCCGCAGAGTTTCACACAAACTGATATTTCAGAGTCGTGAGATTCAGGCAGCGACATCAGACTGCTGTCGGTATATAATAATAATAATAATAATAATAAAATACTTGACGTATTAAATTGAACACTTGAGTGTAGTCTTTCCTGTACCCTAATAATTCCCTCTAATGTGTGTGGCTAGTTTCTGCAATATGCGAAGTGGGAGTCTTAAGTCGAGTTGCTCTTGAAACTGGTCTGTTTGCTCTCAGGTGAGGCACAGCAAGTCTTGAACCGTTACTGGGCTGAAATGCTGTCAACACTCTCGCATTCTCTGTATCACACACACAGTCTCGCACACACTTGCTCTCTCACACAGTCTCACATGCAGTCAACACTCTCGCACACACTCTCACACACAGTCTCGCACACACTCGCTCTCACACACAGTCTCGCATGCAGTCAACACTCTCATTCTCTATCACACACACAGACTCGCACACACTCGCTCTCTCACACAGTCTCACATGCTGTCAACACTCTCGCATTCTCTCACACACACAGTCTCACATGCTGTCAACACTCTCGCATTCTCTCTATCACACACACAGTCTCGCACACACTTGCTCTCTCACACAGTCTCGCACACACACTCTCACACACAGTCTCGCACACACTCACTCACATACAGTCTCGCACACACTCGCTCTCTCATACACAGTCTCACATGCTGTCAACACTCTCGCATTCTCTATCACACACACAGTCTCTCTTACACACTCAGAGACATTCTTACTCGCACACACTGTCTCTCACACACACAGTCTCACTCGCAAACACACCCACCCACACAGTCTCTCACACACTCGCTCTCGCAGTCTCTCTCTCACACTTGGTCTCGCTCGCGCACACACTCTCTCTCACAGTCTCTGTCTCACACTTGGTCTCGCTCGCGCACACACACACACACACTCTCACACAGTCCCACTTGCACACACTCGCTCTCCCAGCCGGTTTCTCTCTCTGCAGTGTTGCTGTCTGGGTCTGTGGCGTCACACTGAATTTCTGATGCATTCCAGCAGCTCTCAAGCACAGAAGTACATGTTTAAACGTTTAGGAGCTGGCATGAGACGCCCACAGCCGTGCTTAATTGCACTTCATTTCAATTCAATGTTATATTGTAGCTGGAAATATAAATGTTGGCGATAAAGCCTGGCGACTCCGAAGGGCTGTCTTATTTTTGATTGATTTCCGCACAGCAAGCACACTTCAGCATCCAATCCCTCAGCAATGCTATCATCTCTTTAAAAGCATTGCTGAGGGTGAGCTTGAGGTAACCAAACGAACTGGGAAGTGGAGCCGAACATACCGCTTCTAGTTTATTTGTTGGTTGAGAAACTGCTGCTCTATAATATACAGAGCAGAGCTTCCAGCAATAGGTGCAGCTGTTAGAAACTGACTAACTCGCTGAGTTTCAAACCTGCCGTTTATTCCTTGAACCACAGTGACAGATTAGAAATCAGCTGAACCCCAGCGCTGAGCAGAGCTGGACCGGTCCGGGAGGGATTTCAGTGGGGACGAGGGCTGTCCTGCTCCCTGGACAGTGACAGCTCGTCTGGGTCGCTGTTCATTCCTTCAGTCTGTTACTGTGTGGCACTGGAGACGCTAATTGACTGGACAGTTCGTTCGGCCACGTTTCCACTGACAGGAGGGTTCTTGTGAGATGCTGTGTGCTAACGAACAGGAAGGAGCAGATTCCAGACAGATGTTGGGCTTGCACTGAGAGATTCGGTCCTCTTATCTTGTTTCCAAGGTTTGTACAAATGTGTGCAACTTGCCTGGGCAGCTGTGTAAATAAGAGTTCATGCATCCGTTCTGAAGAGACTCTGTGAGGGGGTACAGCCAGGGGAAACCACTTCTGCAACAGAACGAAGGGCTGTGAATGGAACCCGGTTTCCTCGCGGAATTGGGCATGCTTGTGTTCTCATCTGTAACAGCTTTGACCTTTTAACCCCTCAGGAACGGAAGCTGCTTTCTCAGTGATTGACAGACTCTCTTCGAGATGGCATCCCAGGTGAACATTCGAGGACATGGGAAGGGTCACTAGCGTGTGCAGTCTGCATGTCTTTCCCCCCTTCACCGCTCTGACCGCGTGTGTGTGTGTGTGACCACGCTTGTTACTTTGCTGCTTACTCAAGGCTTTTGAACTGCAGCGAAAGGCAGCACTGAAATGAGACCACACCGCTGTCCGAGTAACAGTTAAGATTCTAGACCTGCCGTTAATGGTGTGATGCAAATAAACGTTGACCTCAAACTGCACTTCCAGTGTGAATCTTGCAATGAGGGCTCCTCTTAAGCTGCCAGTAAGGTGTAGCCAAACAGCTGTGACTCTGTTTCAATGCTATGCGCTTTCACAACAAGTAAAAAGCATTCACTTTAGTTAATAACATCATGGACACTGATCTCCCAGCAAGAAATGAAGCTGCAGGACAGAGGGGGGTCCAATATCAACCAGCTGGACACGACTCCCGCTAGGTCTGGCTGAGACCAAGGTCCAAACTGATGGTGCAGTTGGAGGGTCAGGCTGTCCAGTTTGAGGGCTGTGTTTCACATAGTTTGGTAAATGAATGAATGCAGTGAGAGAGAGTAACAGAAAGGAAGCCCTGGCTGCTTTCTTCCCAGAGGCAGGAGCTGCAACTGCTGGTGTTGGCTTTGGATCGAGTGCGTCTCTGCTGGGTCTCTAACTCCCCTCCCCCTCTCTCCTCCGCCCTCCCCAGAAAAACGAGAACATGGCAAACAAGGGACCCTCGTACGGGCTGAGCCGTGAGGTGGCGAGCAGGATCGAGAAGAAGTACGACGCAGAGCTGGAGGACAGACTCACAGAGTGGATCATAGTGCAGTGTGGGCCCAGCGTGGGGAAGCCAGAGCCCGGCCGGCAGGGCTTCCAGGCATGGCTGAAGGATGGCATTGTGAGTAGGGGAAGGGGGAAGGGGAGGTAGATATTGTGTATTCCCAGTGCTTCTCTGACTTTTCATCCTGGTTCTAGGTCCTCAGTGAGCTGATAAACAGCCTGTACCCTCCCTCAGAGAAGCCCATCAAGAAGATCCAGACCTCCACCATGGCCTTCAAGCAGATGGAGCAGGTGGCCCAGTTCCTGAAGGCGGCCGAGAACTATGGAGTGGTGAAGACTGACAGCTTCCAGACTGTCGACCTGTGGGACGGTACAGCAGCGATCTTTCCTTCTTTCTCTCAACACCTGTCCTTTGCTCGCAGCATCCCTCTCTCACACTCCTCCTCCCTTTTCTTCCACAGGGAAGGACTTGGCAGCGGTTCAGCGGACGATCCTGGCCCTGGGCAGCATCGCTGTCACGAAGGATGACGGCTTTTACAAGGGAGACCCCAGCTGGTTTCACAGGTAAAGTGCTGCCTTTCCCCTGGGGTGGGGGATGCAAACAGATGTGGATCTGTGGTGGTTTAGAAGCAAGAGTCTGTTTTCAAGTTGTTTTAAAAGGCAGTGCATTATACGAAACGGTGGGATGTTACTGACGCGCACGCTGCTGGAGCGGTGGTCCGGGCGCTCATCACCTCTCCCGTCTCTCTCTTGCAGGAAGGCTCATGAGAATCGTCGTGATTTCAGTGACGAGCAGTTGAAGGAGGGGAAGAACGTGATCGGTCTGCAGATGGGCTCCAACAAGGGGGCTTCGCAGGCTGGGGGCACTGGGTACGGACGACCCAGGCAGATCATCAACAACTGAGCTGAGAGGGGCGAGAAACCAACCAGGAGACACCCCCAGCCAATCCAAAGACACTCTGGGATACCTCCCCGCCCCATGCAACCACCAATCAGGAGACAGCCCGACCCAGGCACAGCCTATCCCAGTGCGCACTCTTCCAGGGGGGGCATCCTCCTGCACAGCAAAGTCTTAAAAGGTCCAAGAAGGATCTCTTGAACCAAAAACTTTCCGACCAAAAAAATGAAAACATGACCAAAATCAAGAAACCTGAGGGAAGAGAGAGACCTTATTCCACTCCATAATACACACCCCTTACTCATAACACACACTCCCCTCTGTAACACACACACTCACACACACTTCTTGTAGTTTTGTTTTTATTTAAATCTTGAATGTCTTAATTATCTGTTTGTTTCTTACCCCAAGTAAGAAACAAACAAAAATAACTACATTTAATAAAAACAACTGCATTCCCCGGACCGGCTTCTCCCACTGTCTCTCGAGTGAAATTGCATCAGAATTTCTTACAATTTCCTTGTCAAACCCCCAAATTTTGTAAATGTTCTTTTGAAATGATAATAATAATAAAATAAGTCCAGTTTAATCGAGCTGCTGTCCTGGGTGTTTCTTTGAGTTGGCTCTGCTTTGGGTGAAACTGCAAATCTCTTCTTTCTTCTATAGATTTTTAAAATGGCTTTTTTCCTGCAGACCAGACCTTGTTCACACCAGCAATCCGAACTGAAATGCATGGGGTTCCGCAGCTAGAGAGACCCAGTGATGCTTGCAGCAGGATAGAGTCAGGCAGAGCCTGTGAGTCAGGCGAGCGCTGCTGCTTTGCACGTCTCGTTCACAAAGAAACAAGGGCCAAAGAGACAAACCCATCCATACTCTCACATACAGGCTTGGGCTGATCCAGGCTAGGGTTCAGGGCAGGCATTCGTCTTCACTGAAGTCCTCTTTCAAGCAAAACATTTAGCTCCCTTTGCATACATGTGGCCGTTCCCCAATTAGAATGCGGTGACCACCTTCCACACCTTTCAATAAGCATCGAGAAGGACTTCCAGTGGAAATGCTGCTCGTTGGAGGGCTGCACACGGGTGGGGAGCTGCAGAGGGTGATGCCAGACCCACCTTTATTCCACCAAACATCTCCTCTCCCCACAGCTCCTGCAGCAGACTGCGATCCTTCACATTCTTCTGCTGGATAGTGCTGAGGGATTGTGCATGCAGCAGTCTATAGCTTGCAGAGGGGTTGTAGTAAGGGGGTAGCTGTGTAGATTGCAGAGGGGTTGTAGTAAGGGGGTAGCAGTGTAGATTGCAGAGGGGTTGTAGTAAGGGGGTAGCAGTGTAGATTGCAGAGGGGTTGTAGTAAGGGGATAGCAGTGTAGATTGCAGAGGGGTTGTAGTAAGGGGGTAGCAGTGTAGATTGCAGAGGGGTTGTAGTAAGGGGGTAGCTGTGTAGATTGCAGAGGGGTTGTAGTAAGGGGGTAGCTGTGTAGATTGCAGAGGGGTTGTAGTAAGGGGGTAGCTGTGTAGATTGCAGAGGGGTTGTAGTAAGGGGGTAGCTGTGTAGATTGCAGAGGGGTTGTAGTAAGGGGGTAGCTGTGTAGATTGCAGAGGGGTTGTAGTAAGGGGGTAGCTGTGTAGATTGCAGAGGGGTTGTAGTAAGGGGGTAGCTGTGTAGATTGCAGAGGGGTTGTAGTAAGGGGGTAGCTGTGTAGATTGCAGAGGGGTTGTAGTAAGGGGGTAGCTGTGTAGATTGCAGAGGGGTTGTAGTAAGGGGGTAGCTGTGTAGATTGCAGAGGGGTTGTAGTAAGGGGGTAGCTGTGTAGATTGCAGAGGGGTTGTAGTAAGGGGGTAGCTGTGTAGATTGCAGAGGGGTTGTAGTAAGGGGGTAGCTGTGTAGATTGCAGAGGGGTTGTAGTAAGGGGGTAGCTGTGTAGATTGCAGAGGGGTTGTAGTAAGGGGGTAGCTGTGTAGATTGCAGAGGGGTTGTAGTAAGGGGGTAGCTGTGTAGATTGCAGAGGGGTTGTAGTAAGGGGGTAGCTGTGTAGATTGCAGAGGGGTTGTAGTAAGGGGGTAGCAGTGTAGATTGCAGAGGGGTTGTAGTAAGGGGGTAGCAGTGTAGATTGCAGAGGGGTTGTAGTAAGGGGGTAGCTGTGTAGATTGCAGAGGGGTTGTAGTAAGGGGGTAGCTGTGTAGATTGAAGAGGGGTTGTAGTAAGGGGGTAGCAGTGTAGATTGCAGAGGGGTTGTAGTAAGGGGGTAGCAGTGTAGATTGCAGAGGGGTTGTAGTAAGGGGGTAGCAGTGTAGATTGCAGAGGGGTTGTAGTAAGGGGGTAGCTGTGTAGATTGCAGAGGGGTTGTAGTAAGGGGGTAGCTGTGTAGATTGCAGAGGGGTTGTAGTAAGGGGGTAGCTGTGTAGATTGAAGAGGGGTTGTAGTAAGGGGGTAGCAGTGTAGATTGCAGAGGGGTTGTAGTAAGGGGGTAGCTGTGTAGATTGAAGAGGGGTTGTAGTAAGGGGGTAGCTGTGTAGATTGCAGAGGGGTTGTAGTAAGGGGGTAGCTGTGTAGATTGCAGAGGGGTTGTAGTAAGGGGGTAGCTGTGTAGATTGCAGAGGGGTTGTAGTAAGGGGGTAGCTGTGTAGATTGCAGAGGGGTTGTAGTAAGGGGGTAGCTGTGTAGATTGCAGAGGGGTTGTAGTAAGGGGGTAGCTGTGTAGATTGAAGAGGGGTTGTAGTAAGGGGGTAGCTGTGTAGATTGCAGAGGGGTTGTAGTAAGGGGGTAGCTGTGTAGATTGCAGAGGGGTTGTAGTAAGGGGGTAGCTGTGTAGATTGCAGAGGGGTTGTAGTAAGGGGGTAGCTGTGTAGATTGCAGAGGGGTTGTAGTAAGGGGGTAGCTGTGTAGATTGCAGAGGGGTTGTAGTAAGGGGGTAGCTGTGTAGATTGCAGAGGGGTTGTAGTAAGGGGGTAGCTGTGTAGATTGCAGAGGGGTTGTAGTAAGGGGGTAGCTGTGTAGATTGCAGAGGGGTTGTAGTAAGGGGGTAGCTGTGTAGATTGCAGAGGGGTTGTAGTAAGGGGGTAGCTGTGTAGATTGCAGAGGGGTTGTAGTAAGGGGGTAGCTGTGTAGATTGCAGAGGGGTTGTAGTAAGGGGGTAGCTGTGTAGATTGCAGAGGGGTTGTAGTAAGGGGGTAGCTGTGTAGATTGCAGAGGGGTTGTAGTAAGGGGGTAGCAGTGTAGATTGCAGAGGGGTTGTAGTAAGGGGGTAGCTGTGTAGATTGAAGAGGGGTTGTAGTAAGGGGGTAGCTGTGTAGATTGCAGAGGGGTTGTAGTAAGGGGGTAGCTGTGTAGATTGCAGAGGGGTTGTAGTAAGGGGGTAGCTGTGTAGATTGCAGAGGGGTTGTAGTAAGGGGGTAGCTGTGTAGATTGCAGAGGGGTTGTAGTAAGGGGGTAGCTGTGTAGATTGCAGAGGGGTTGTAGTAAGGGGGTAGCTGTGTAGATTGCAGAGGGGTTGTAGTAAGGGGGTAGCTGTGTAGATTGCAGAGGGGTTGTAGTAAGGGGGTAGCTGTGTAGATTGCAGAGGGGTTGTAGTAAGGGGGTAGCTGTGTAGATTGAAGAGGGGTTGTAGTAAGGGGGTAGCTGTGTAGATTGCAGAGGGGTTGTAGTAAGGGGGTAGCTGTGTAGATTGAAGAGGGATTGTAGTAAGGGGGTAGCTGTGTAGATTGCAGAGGGGTTGTAGTAAGGGGGTAGCTGTGTAGATTGTAGGACAGGACTCCTGTGTCATCTTCACATCAGCTTTATTGCCGCTCAGCAGATCTGTTTCATTCACAAATAGCACAAGTTTCTGTTCCACTGTATTTACCTGATTATTGAGGGCACGCACACACACACACACACACACACACACACACACACACACACGCGCACACACACACACACACACGCACACACACACACGCGCACACGCGCACGCGCACACACGCACACCTTTTCTGATTGCTTGTCTTTCAGATTAGCTTCTCTTCTCTCAGTTTGTACAAACGCAAAGCCCCTGGATTACGATGGGGAGGTATTGCTACTGTATAGACGATGACACTGCAATGCAAATGTTCCTGTTCACCTGGCCCCACAGTTACAGTATTACTCATTCTTTGCATGCCTCTGCTCAAGATTACTCTCTCATTCATGAACCCATGTTCACAATAACAAGGCTGTTTATTTTTTGATTCGTTTGTGTTTTATTTTTTGTTTCCTTACAAGGCTAACCCGCTGCATGCAGGTTTTTGCATATCAGTAAACCGACTTTATAAAGCACTGTCAAAATATTATACAAAAACAGCAATTTGAGTATTTAACAGAGTTCTGAGCGGGGTTCTCAGAAAAACAGCTGGAACACGCCCTCACGTCCCAGTGCACTAGAGCAGACGTTTTGAAGAGAGCTCTGAAGCAGACTTTAGAAGTGTAAGAAGTTGCCTTCATGTTAATAATGAAAAGACGCTGACAGGTGCGTTATTGAAAGAGGTGTAGCAACACGTGGGGAGGCACGCGCAGTAGAACCCTTTAACCTTTAACCTTGATCTTACAAAGCTTGTATTCATGGTACTTTTGACCCTTAGCGGTCCGTTTATTCAGCGCTTGTCAGACGCGTCCGGTCCAATTGATTTTCACACGCGCTGTTTAAAATTTGTTCAGAGTAAAACAGGTTTAAAAGGCACTGAATCGCAAAAGGACACTCAGTACTGCATCTCCAGCCAAGCCCCACCCCTTGTTCGCTGTATTTTTCACATACCTCTTTATAGACCAGCACACTGATAAATCCTCCCCTGATCACTCGTTTTATCACCAAACTCCTCAATAATGTGATCCAAGTCATTATTTTATTATTATAACATCTCACAAAGCTCTGCAGACGTCTGTGATATTCTTTGGGCGCTGGATGGGGAAGCAGCTATCTTGTCTGTGTTATCTCTGTAGTGGAGGGGCTCTGTGTATTTCTCAGATACGGCACTATTTTTTTTTTTTGGGCTCCTATCAGTCTCACTCGGCCACTGAAAGGTCTTCTCTGCTTTTTCCGGAGAAGAGACCTGTGCTTGACGTCTTTTTGATGATGTTGGCATTGTCCGACGTCGGACTGGAAAGGGTTAATCTTCCAAATGTATTGGATTTATACAAATAAACCATTATTTGTAATCTCCTTGTGTACCTGCTGCTCCAGTTCCATTCACAATGGCTATTCCCAATGAAGGAGCTCTTCCATGATGGAGCAAGGCTGCGCAGCTCAAAGCAGACCCCAAGAAGGGGCTCTTCCACGAGGGAGCGAGGCTGCGCAGCTCAAAGCAGACCCCAGTGAAGGGGCTCTGCCATGAGGGAGCGAGGCTGCGCAGCTCAAAGCAGACCCCAATGAAGGGGCTCTTCCATGAGGGAGCGAGGCTGCGCAGCTCCTTCACTTACCTTGTTTCAGCGTCTGCGATCTCAGGAAAAGGAGACACTGGACCGGGTTCAATGCAAAATAAGGAAAGGAAACGCAATCGACTCGCAGAGCAGCCCCATCACGCCTGCAGCACATAAGCAATGCAGGCTTGGTATGATCTGGAAAGGGCCAGTCCTGACTGTGCTGAGATTGCTGTAGCGCTGTGAGCCCAGCGGCTGCTCAGTACAGCGCGTCAAAAAGCTTTGTGCATGGACAAGAAAGTCTCACTAAATAAACAAAGCACAGGTGATGAATGACTAAAAACGTCATCCTTTGGACAAACAATATTCAGAGCCTTTAATAGTCTGTGTGAGTGACTCTGGTTCGATCTCCCTGCTTTAATAAAGCTGGATATAAAGGGAATGTTTGAAAGCAGGGCTGATGATTCATTCAGCAGCACAGTGTGCCACTCTCTTTCAAACTTTGGTTTTCTGCCTGTATTCTTACTAAAACGAGATTATTTCGTTGTGCGCCAACATGCTGCTCCGAGGGGATGGCATGAAGCGCCCGATTTCCTCGCGTCTGCATCCCGATCATCCTGTCCGCGCCTCCCAGCGGCCCCTCCCAAACTCCGTGGTAATATCAAGCAGGCAAATCAACAGAGAGACAGCTGGAGGAAACAGTGAGAAACCTGCTGTGTACTCCGGAAACAGAAATCAAAGCACAAGCCAAACGCAAAAATCATCATCATTTTCATTCTGTTAAAATACAGCAGAGTGCACAGCTCCCCGTCTCAATACAAGAGTCCCTCAGAGAAGAGGCAGGGAGACAGATCTGACAGTGTGAAATACTGCAGAGCCTCCAGCAATTCTACTGAAATTAAAAAACTAAAAACTTAGCAGGAGCAACACAGTTTAAAACTCATCATCATCATCATCATCATCATCAACACGGAACGTGTTCTTTTTTCTGCACTGTGATTTTGTCCGTGGAAGAGAGGCGGCTCGATTCGGAGAAGCAGAGCTCCAGCAGCAGCATAGAACAGTCATGGGGAAGCTCAGGGACACTCAGCCAGAGCCTGGAGCTCAGAGTCAGGGAAGGAGGGAGGCATGGAACAAGGCAGCCTCTAATGCTGAAGACACCCAAACCAGACAGCTCTCTATATATACTGCTATATACTGTAGCTTCTACTCTCTCAGGTCTGTTCTTGAAATGCATCTCAGTACAGATCTTTATTGACTCACTTCCTCCCTGTGAATTAGCCCTGGTCCGTCCCTGTGAATTAGCCAAGGGATGTTCTTACCTATCCAGCACCAGCGCAAGACAAAATCAGTTTTCCCTACATTGCGTTATATATACTGTCCTATCCCCCGGTCAGTATACTGGGGGGGGGGGGGGGGGTGACAGAGCTACGTGGGGGAGATCAGGGGGGCTGCCTCCTCTTCTTGGTCCAGGCCGGGGGTCTTGCTGTGGGGGAACTGTGGGCGGGGAGGAGATAGTCTCTCCAGGGGAACCATGGGGTCCCTCTCCCCCTCTTCCTCTCCGCCTCCCTCCTCCACCTGCCTGTCCCTCCCTGCCCTGCAGGGGGCGCCCCGGCACAGTGCTCTCCAGTCCAAGTGGGCCAGCAGAGTCTCCAGGGTGTAGTACAGAGACCAGAAGAGAGCGAAGCAGCCCAGCAGCAACAAGGACTGGGGGAGAAAGAGAAGGGTTTACAGCACAAGAGAACCAAGGAGAACAGCGGGACTGGAGCGCATTCAAACATCACAATACAGTACACCCTCGCTAGAACCCCAAATAAAAAAAACTCAAACAGACAAAAGAAGCACACGCTGTCAACATCCCAGTCCGTACGCACGGGATCGTGCCACCTCCCCAGCGAAGTCAACTCTCGCTCTAATTCCTTAACGAACAGGATAAAGCAAAAGCAGAATACTGCATGCATGAGACGAACAGGCACATGCAACTCTACTTGGATTAACAATCTCATCTCATTAACTCACTCCAGCAGTGTATCGTTCATTTGGATTAGAACAAACCTCTCGATATAACGAAGGCTTGGGCCCCGACGGGTTCGTTACAGCGAGGATGTGACCATGCAGTAGCAGCGGTAGTACTGTTTGAAGGAATGGGAATAAGACTCCCACTGCATAGCACTTTGATCCACTCCTTTTAATAAGACACAGCTTGTTACCGATACCCTGTGGCTAGTCAAGCTTGTAGTAAAGCCTGGCAGGGAGAAAGCTCTGCAGTAGGAGTCTGATTTGCAATGCATGGTGGGAGTGCCCTCACCTTCAGGCTGTTGGCGGTCAGGGTGGTGACTGGCGGCTCCTGGATCTCCAGTCCTGGGGGGCAGGGCAGAGAGAAGCTGCTCACCAGGTACTGCCCCCCCATCGCATGCTCTACCAGCCTGGGGACCAATCAGAGAAGCTGGTTACAGGCTAACACATACGCCTCCACCAATCAGAGACTCTGACAGACTGTCAAGATTGCTCGAGCCACAGTATTGAACCACAGACCCAGGCTATTGAAGAAAGACTCCCCTCCAGCCCTCCCTCCCTTTATAAAAGCTGGTGTGTCTCGTACCGTTGCCTCTCTCTCACGTCTTCGGAGGACCACGATGAGCCGTACAGGGTGAGCTGCCAGCGGTTCAGAGTGCCCTGGGTCAGGGGGCCGTCAGCTGAAACAAACAGAGGGAGGTGAAAACTGAAGAGTTAAACTCACCCACCTTACCACTTACCACCTGTGAGAGTGAATGTGTGTGTGTGTGAGCGTATGTGTGTGTGTGAGTGAGTGAGTGTGTGTCAGTGTCTGTGTTTAAGTGTGTGTGTGTGTGTGAGTGTGACTGAGTGATTGTGTGTGCGTGTGTCTCTGTGTGTATGTGTGTGAGAGAGAGGAAGTGTTAACCCCTTCCCTGCCGTGCTGCTCACCGTGATCTCGCACCAGCAGTGTGTACACCCCTTCCGCCCGCTCGCCCCAGCAGCGCACCGTGGAGAACATCCAATCAGAGAAGCCCGAGGGGTCGCTTGGAAAGAAACACAGACAAGGGGGGGGGGGTTACAGGAACAGCATTTCTGTTTACTGAGCCCCCTCCCCCTCCACACAAACAAGGCAAGCAGTACATGCTAGTCATGGGTTTGAGCTGAAGCACTGAGAGGGGAGGATCAATAGAGGGGGCAGTTTGCTCTAGTGGTTAGAGCTGAGGGCTTTGAGGTTTGAAACAGCACCAGATGAACAGGATTTGACACATTTAACCAACAAATGAACCCTCCTTTACAACCTGCTCCATACCTTGTCGTATTCTACTACTGCTCTTAATTCTAACTATTCACTGGATCTTACACCTGCTGTAGGCCCTACTTTCTGTGCTGCGGTCTGGAGAGTGCAGAGCACACAGCCAGCGAATGGGTGTTCAGCAGCATGCTGTTTGTATCTGGAGAGTGCAGAGCACACAGCCAGCGAATGGGTGTTCAGCAGCATGCTGCTTGTATCTGGAGAGTGCAGAGCACACAGCCAGCGAATGGGTGTTCAGCAGCATGCTGCTTGTATCTGGAGAGTGCAGAGCACACAGCCAGCGAATGGGTGTTCAGCAGCATGCTGCTTGTATCTGGAGAGTGCAGAGCACACAGCCAGCGAATGGGTGTTCAGCAGCATGCTGCTTGTATCTGGAGAGTGCAGAGCACACAGCCAGCGAATGGGTGTTCAGCAGCATGCTGTTTGTATCTGGAGAGTGCAGAGCACACAGCCAGCGAATGGGTGTTTTTATGGTAGAATTCATTGCTTGTTTTGCAGCTCTGTTTCAGTGCCTGTGAGTTATAGATTGTGAAGCAGCCAGACAGGGAACTGGAAATGCGTTGTTTTTCTTTTCGCTGGAGACTGCGAGATTCTGGCTGGCTGCTCAGGAGGTGACTGTGTAAACGCTAAACTCACAAGAACCTGCGAGTTCTGAGCTGGGGACATGCCCTGCCCGCCTGTCTGCCCGCCTGCAGCCCCTCAGCTCAGTGCTGGCAGGGGAGCAGCCTCCATCAGGCTCAGGGTCGGTTTCAGTGATTCAATGAAACAGTTAAAAACACTGACAGCAGCACAATCTCCCACACTGCTTCTTTAAGAGCTGGACCTTGGAGCGAGCTCACGAGAAACCCGGGCAAGGTCTCTTTTATTGGAGAATAAAACGAGCTACAGGCAACTTCGGCAGTTTATCTGTGGTGTTGAAACACAAAACCTTGCCTGCTGTTGATTTTGCAAACTGATTTCCAAAGAATGCACGGTCACTGTTATTACAGGAAACGAAATGACGACATTGATCACTACACTGCCAAACAACTCTCAGTGCAAGCCTGGACCTGAAGAGGAAAGGGCGTGTCTCTGTCTCTCAGTGTGTGTGTGTGTGTCTCTCTCTCTCTGTCTCTCAGTTGTGTATGTGTGTGTGTTTCTCTCTGTCTCTCTCTCTCTGTCTCTCAGTGTGTATGTCTCTCTTCAGTGTCTCTCTCTCTTTCTGAGTGTCTCTGTTTCTCTCCTTCTGTGTTTGTCTCTCTCTCTATCAATTCAATTCAATTCAATAAGCTTTATCGGCATGACAAGAATACACAAATGTTGCCAAAGCAATTACAATGTATGTAACACACAAACAACAAACAAACAGTTAAAATGCATAGAGATATTTTCAGTCCAGATTTGTCTCAGACTGTGGCAGGCAGTTCCATATTCTGCAGCTAGTCCCGGTGTAGTTTTTGTGTTTCTGTGAGGTGGGTGAAGTCACTTCTGCCTCTCTCTCTCTGCCTCTGCCTACGGACCCACGGAGACAGCCGAACGGAGATATTCTGCCTCTGCCACCCTCCCTCTGCCTCTGCCTCTGCCTCTGCCTCTGCCTCTGCCTCTCTCTCTCTCTCTCTGCCTCTGCCTCTCTCTCTCTCTCTCTCTCTCTCTCTCTCTCTCTCTCTCTCTCTCTCTCTCTCTCTCTCTCTCTCTCTCTCTCTCTCTCTCTCTCTCTCACCTGTCTATGGCTCTGCGCGCTCCTATCAGGGAAGAGATGCCGCTGGGGCAGAGCAGCACAATCTCCACGTTGCCACGGCGAGGGTGTGTCAGGGTCAGCGTCACGGCCACGTGCTCCAGCGTGCGCATGCCAGACTGACCCAGGTGCGCCGCCGTCACTGTGGGGAGGGAGGGGTTAATCAGGGTCCCTGCACTCCTCAGTGAAGCACTCTCACAGGCTCGCTCCTCAACACAATGCTGCTTCACAGGTGAAGGGCACATGTGCATGTTGTGCCATTAGCCGGCACACCAGGGGTTAATAATAACAGCACCCATCCCAGCCACACCCCCACCAGTCTCCCCCTCCCCTGCCTGTTCCTCCTCCTCGCTTCTCCCTTCCCCCCTCTCCCTCTCCCTGAATTTTCATCAGTGTTTTGGCATTTTCCTTGCTTGTGTTATTGCTTCTGTCCTCACTCTTTCGCTCCTTGTAGGGAAGAATCCATCTCCTCCGGAACTGTGAGGAGGGGCTATGAGCTGAACGAGGGAAGGAGGGAGGGAAGGACGGAAGGACAGAAAGAAAGAGTCTGGGGAGTGCAGGGTTAACAGGCTGCAGGAGAGAGTGGGGCAGGCTCTTCTCTGCTGTAACCCTGTGGACGTCCTGTTCTGTAGAGTGTGGCTGCTTGATAAAGAGAGTCAGGGGCAGACAGAGAGGGAGGGGGAAGAGGCAGAGAGAGGCTGTCAGTTCAGAGGGATGGCTCTGTGTGTTTCACAATTTTGCTGGAAGCAGAAACACTACCTAAAAAGGGCACAGCAGAGGGGAGGGCTGGCCAGGAACCAAGCAGGGAACAATCACTCCTCCTTCTCCTTCTCCTTCTTCATATCCATCTCTCTCTCTCTCTCATTCCCTCTCTTTCTCTCCCTCTCAATCTCTCTCTCATTCCCTCTCCTTCTCCCTCCATCTCTCTCTCTCATTCTCTCCTTCTCTCCCTCTCTACATCTCTCTCATTCCCCCTCCTCTCCCTCCATCTCTCTCTCATTCCCTCTCCCCCTCCTCTCCCTCCATCTCTCTCTGATTCCCTCTCCTCCTCTCCCTCTCTACACCTCTCATTCCCTCTCCTTCTCTAGCCTCTCTACTCCTCTCTCATTCCCTCTCCTTCTCTCCCTCCATCTCACTCTCTCATTCCCTCTCCTCCTCTCCCTCTCTACACCTCTCATTCCCTCTCCTTCTCTAGCCTCTCTACATCTCTCTCATCCCCTCTCCTTCTCTCCCCCTCTCCATCTCTGTTAACCCTGCCTGCTGAAAGCACATGAAAAGCACAGCTAGTCCAGTATGAATGTAATGATATGAAGTGAGCTGACAAGGCTGGGCTCACCATTCCAGGAGACTCTCAGCTGAGCCGGGGCCCTGGTGATCACTCTCTCCTCCCTGAACACGGGGCTCTGATAGGAGGTGAGGTACGGCACAGACTCCCACACCTGCACAGAGACACAGACAGACAGAGTGAGACACAGAGAGACACAGAGTGAGACACAGAGACACAGAGAGGCACAGTGAGACACAGAGACAGAGACACAGAGAGAGACAGCGTGAGACACAGAGACACAGAGAGACAGACAGCGTGAGACACAGAGAGACAGAGTGAGACAGAGACAGAGTGAGACACAGAGACAAAGAGAGACACAGAGACAAAGAGAGAGACACAGACAAAGAGAGACAGAAAGACACACAGTGGTGAACACACAGCGCTATACCACTCTGTCAGTGCAGGGGTGGAACAGGACCAGCTTGATTAGCTACAGTGTGCAGAGGTAACAAGCTTGGTGTGTCTTGTTAAACTCATAGCAAAACCTGGAATGGAGCAAACTGCTAAGCAAAGGGAGTCTTATTTACGTCCATGCAATGCGGTAACAGACCTTTCAAAAAAATAAGCACACATTTTCAATAACAATTATTGAGCAGAAGCACACACAAGACTCTCCACTGTGAACAGCTCTGCAGCATCCCACTGAGAGGAATCAGGGTGCGAGAGATCCTCACTGCACTGACAGAACTGTATCAATCAGGGTGAGAGAGATCCTCACTGCACTGACAGAACTGTATCAATCAGGGTGCGAGAGATCCTCACTGCACTGAGACAGAACTGTATCAATCAGGGTGTGAGAGATCCTCACTGCACTGACAGAACTGTATCAATCAGGGTGTGAGAGATCCTCACTGCACTGAGACAGAACTGTATCAATCAGGGTGTGAGAGATCCTCACTGCACTGACAGAACTGTATCAATCAGGGTGTGAGAGATCCTTACTGCACTGAGACAGAACTGTATCAATCAGGGTGCGAGAGATCCTCACTGCACTGAGACAGAACTGTATCAATCAGGGTGTGAGAGATCCTCACTGCACTGAGACAGAACTGTATCAATCAGGGTGTGAGAGATCCTCACTGCACTGAGACAGAACTGTATCAATCAGGGTGTGAGAGATCCTCACTGTACTGAGACAGAACTGTATCAATCAGGGTGAGAGAGATCCTCACTGCACTGAGACAGAACTGTATCAATCAGGGTGCGAGAGATCCTCACTGCACTGAGACAGAACTGTATCAATCAGGGTGAGAGAGATCCTCACTGTACTGACAGAACTGTATCAATCAGGGTGCGAGAGATCCTCACTGCACTGACAGAACTGTATCAATCAGGGTGTGAGAGATCCGAGAGGACAGAACTGTATCAATCAGGGTTCGAGAGATCCTCACTGCACTTGACAGAACTGTATCAATCAGGGTGCGAGAGATCCTCACTGCACTGAGACAGAACTGTATCAATCAGGGTGAGAGAGATCCTCACTCACTGAGCAGAACTGTATCAATCAGGGTGAGAGATCCCACTGCACTGTGTCAGAACTGTATCAATCAGGGTGAGAGAGATCCTCAACAACAGAACTTACAATCAGGGTGGAGAGATCCTCACTGCACTGAGACAGAACTGTATCAATCACGAGAGATCACTGCACTGAGACAGAACTGTATCAATCAAAGAGATCCTCACTGCACTGAGACAGAACTGTATCAATCAGGGTGCGAGAGATTCTGAATGACAGAACTTTCTAATCCTCACTTTGTGACAGAACTGTATCTGGGCCTTGATCCTTACTGCACTGAGACAGAACTGTATCAAAAGAGATCCTCCTTACTGGACAGAACTGTATCAATCAGGGTCGAGAGATCCTCACTGCACTGAGACAGAACTGTATCAATCAGGGTGCGAGAGATCCTCACTGCACTGAGACAGAACTGTATCAATCAGGGTGAGAGAGATCCTCACTGTACTGACAGAACTGTATCAATCAGGGTGTGAGAGATTCACTGCACTGAGACAGAACTGTATCAATCAGGGTTTGAGAGATCCTCACTCTACTGACAATATCAATCAGGGTAGAGAGATCCTCACATACTGACAGAACTGTATCAATCAGGGTGAGAGAGATCCTTACTACTGAGACAGAACTGTATCAATCAGGGTGCGAGAGATCTTCACTGCACTGAGACAGAACTTTCAATCAGGGTGAGAAGATCCTCACTTTGAGACAGAACTGTATCAATCAGGGTGACCAGATCCTCACTGCACTGAGACAGAACTGTATCAAGATGAGAGATTCACTGTACTGAGACAGAACTGTATCAATCAGGGTGCAGAGAGATCCTCACTGCACTTGACAGAACTGTATCAATCACTTTTCGAGAATCCTATCCGAGAACTGTATCTTGTTAGCCTTTTTTAGAGGAGCATTCGGCCCACATTGTCTAGATGAAGACATTTCTGAGTCAACAAAAACTCCTAGGCTTCTTTTTCATAGATTCAGCTTCTCCAATTTCAGTTATCTCCCATATGATATTTAAATAATGTACAT
>NC_054569.1:5153505-5169488 GCF_017654505.1 Polyodon spathula | reverse complement strand
CACTGCAGTATACTGCAATATACTGCACGGTCTCACTGCAATATACTGCACAGTCTCACTGCAATATACTGCACAGTCCCACTGCAATACACGGCAATATACTGCACACTCCCACTGCAATATACTGCAATATACTGCACTGCCCCACTGCAATATACTGCACAGTCCCACTGTAGTTAAGTGTTCTCAGTTAGGCCCTCAGTTCTGTTGCTTATTGTTGTGTCCAAGCTGTAACATCCACACTCTCTTTCCAGCACTGCAGCTGCTGCTGCCAGACTGCAGGCTTGTTATCGCTGTTACTGCTTCATTTTTTAAAATTGCTACTAAGAGGGGAAACTAACTAACAGCTTGAGAAACAGCAGGCCCGGTCGTAAGAATAATAAAACCCTTTTCACTGGCTCCTGCCTCAGTAGCCAGCGGGACCCTTGGGAAACACACTTACACAAACAGACAGTCGCCATGGCGATAAACAAACCCTGCGCTCCTTTCACAGCCGGCCAGGACTTTACACAAGGCGATACCGGGCAGGGGAAGAAAGACCGGGGCTGGAGTCACTCCCCTTTAATGCAGGCCTGTTTACCTTGGACCGAGACTCTGCTGAGGGAAATGCAAGACTCTGCTGAACCTTTTCATGCATGCAACATTGAAAATAGTTTTGCACTGCTTTTGTATTGAAATGGGGGGGAAATGGCATACATGCAACCAAGATAACTCTCTACCTCCTATCACGTGAGGCTGTCTTGCATCTTCCATCTGACCCCATATAGAGCCTGGAAGAGGTCTTTTGTATCAGCCCTATCTGAAGGGTTAGAGAGATGGGGGGCATGCTAGGGAAATGCAGAGGCAAAGGCTACTGGTGTACTCGGAGGAATCCAGCGATTCCAACAGGAAGAATCCTCCATGAAGCGCTTCTGTTGCAGGAAGGAGGGAGAGCTCGTGTCCTGTTCTGAGCCGTTTCTCATTAGTTGTCTGGATAATGAGCCCACGACAGCAGAGCCCATGTGCTGTCAGATTAGCGAGGGTCCTGCAGCAACTTGAACTGAGCCAGTGGCTCCACAGCACTTTGCTACTGTTCTAGTAATGAGTGCTCCCATCCCTCGCAGTCCAGGGTTTTATCTGAATGAATACATTCTTCTCTTGTTTTAAATGTGTGTGTTTCAGCCTGGTCACTCAGCCAGAGAGTCTGTCGTACCACTCAAGCAAACCTGCAAATCAGCTTGAATGAACAGGCTCGCAGGATACATTCACTCTGACTGGAAAAGAATGCAAAAAAAACCTGACTTTGAATGAAAAGCTAGAGTTCTTATTGTAGAAAAAGAATGCATGGAGAGTACAGGGCATTTTCATGCTTGTTCCAGAGCATGTTTCTTATTCACAGCCAGCGTGTTGTGACATCACAATAGCATTGCTGTGTAATCCCCAAACAGAAATGAACGACTTCATTCACTCCATCTTCATCAGTGAGTGGGTAACAGTGTGAGGTATAAACAGAAGGACTGAAGAAATCATGTAGGGACGGCAAAGTAATCAATTCTGGAGAAACAGCATGAGTTTCCATTTTAAAATCATTCTTTGTGTTTATGTTTCCCACTTAGAAGCATTTTGCATCCTCCCTCTCTCCCTCTGTCTCTCTGTCTCTCCCATTTCTCTGTCTCTTTCCCCTCTCTGTTTCTCTCTGTCTCTCCCTCTGTCTCTATCTCTGCCTCTATCTCTCCCCTGTCTGTGTCTGTCTGTCTCTTTCTCCTCTGTCTCTCTCCCCTCTCTTTCTCTGTTTCTCTCTATCTCCCCTCTTTCTCTGTCTCTCTCCCCTCTGTCTCTCTCTCTGACTGTCTCTCTCCCCTCTGTCTCTCTGTTTCTCTGTCTCTGTCTCTCTTTCCCATCTCTGTCACTCTGTCTCTCTCTCTCTCCCTCTCTCCCCCTCTCTCTGTCTCTCTGTGTGTGTATGTCTCTCTCTCTCAATTCAATTCAATGGTGATTTATTGGCATGCCTAAAAATTAGCAGTGTTGCCAAAGTAAATAAATAAAAATAATAAATAACATAACAATGGCCATCGATAAATAAACTGTACCGCTGAGCTCTGGTTGACCCCCAGAAGCAGGTCCGAGTGCTCACTGCCTGTCTCTCAGGCTGGGACAGACGGCTACATGCTGAGCAGCCAGTGTGGCTGTGTGTCCCTGCCCATGGAGGACAGCAGGTTTTTTTGGATCTGTGGGGGGATGTGGGAGGGTTGCACAGCTCATTCTGCAGTTTTCCCATGTTTGTATTTCTCCGTATCTAGTTGCCTGTGGTTTGTGTTTAAATGTGCTGTTTGATCAGTTCATTGGAACGCCGCTCCCTTTGAAAAGCACACTGCGATTGCTCCTCGGCTCTGAACCTTGAGCTCCCTTGCCTCTGTTTACTCTGCTGACAGCCTGACGGAACGGGCAGATTCCTCCAGGTGCTCTTAACCCTTTGTGCTCTGGACCCTGCAGTGGCTGGAAACGAGTCACATGAGAATTATACAAGGGAATGCCCTGAGATTGGGGGCGGTTCTGTTGTGTTGAGATTGTTGAGAGTGATTTTGCATTGGCTTGTTGTTCCTGCCCTGGTCTGTAGGCAGCGCTGCAGCACGGGGTCATTGCTGGCAGGAAGGGCTTCGGCAGTATCTTTGTGGTCGCCAGTGGCAACGGAGGACAGTACAAGGACAACTGCAACTATGACGGTTACGCCAACTCCATCTACACTGTGACCATTGGTAAGGAAACTGCATGTGACTGTGTGTAAGAGCAATCAGACTACACTGTGACTGTGTGTAAGAGCAATCAGACTACACTGTGACTGTGTGTAAGAGCAATCAGACTACACTGTGACTGTGTGTAAGAGACAATCAGACTACACTGTGACTGTGTGTAAGAGACAATCAGACTACACTGTGACTGTGTGTAAGAGACAATCAGACTACACTGTGACTGTGTGTAAGAGCAATCAGACTACACTGTGACTGTGTGTAAGAGCAATCAGACTACACTGTGACTGTGTGTAAGAGACAATCAGACTACACTGTGACTGTGTGTAAGAGACAATCAGACTACACTGACTACACTGTGACTGTGTGAGACAATCAGACTACACTGTGACTGTGTGTAAGAGACAATCAGACTACACTGTGACTGTGTGTAAGAGACAATCAGACTACACTGTGACTGTGTGTAAGAGCAATCAGACTACACTGTGACTGTGTGTAAGAGCAATCAGACTACACTGTGACTGTAAGAGACAATCAGACTACACTGTGACTGTGTGTAAGAGACAATCAGACTACACTGTGACTGTGTGTAAGAGACAATCAGACTACACTGTGACTGTGTGTAAGAGACAATCAGACTACACTGTGACTGTGTGTAAGAGACAATCAGACTACACTGTGACTGTGTGTAAGAGACAATCAGACTACACTGTGACTGTGTGTAAGAGACAATCAGACTACACTGTGACTGTGTGTAAGAGCAATCAGACTACACTGTGACTGTGTGTAAGAGCAATCAGACTACACTGTGACTGTGTGTAAGAGACAATCAGACTACACTGTGACTGTAAGAGGACAATCAGACTACACTGTGACTGTGTGTAAGAGACAATCAGACTACACTGTGACTGTGTGTAAGAGGACAATCAGACTACACTGTGACTGTGTGTAAGAGACAATCAGACTACACTGTGACTGTGTGTAAGAGACAATCAGACTACACTGTGACTGTGTGTAAGAGACAATCAGACTACACTGTGACTGTGTGTAAGAGACAATCAGACTACACTGTGACTGTGTGTAAGAGCAATCAGACTACACTGTGACTGTGTGTAAGAGACAATCAGACTACACTGTGACTGTGTGTAAGAGCAATCAGACTACACTGTGACTGTGTGTAAGAGACAATCAGACTACACTGTGACTGTGTGTAAGAGACAATCAGACTACACTGTGACTGTGTGTAAGAGACAATCAGACTACACTGTGACTGTGTGTAAGAGACAATCAGACTACACTGTGACTGTGTGTAAGAGACAATCAGACTACACTGTGACTGTGTGTAAGAGCAATCAGACTACACTGTGACTGTGTGTAAGAGCAATCAGACTACACTGTGACTGTGTGTAAGAGACAATCAGACTACACTGTGACTGTAAGAGGACAATCAGACTACACTGTGACTGTGTGTAAGAGACAATCAGACTACACTGTGACTGTGTGTAAGAGACAATCAGACTACACTGTGACTGTGTGTAAGAGACAATCAGACTACACTGTGACTGTGTGTAAGAGACAATCAGACTACACTGTGACTGTGTGTAAGAGCAATCAGACTACACTGTGACTGTGTGTAAGAGACAATCAGACTACACTGTGACTGTAAGAGGACAATCAGACTACACTGTGACTGTAAGAGGACAATCAGACTACACTGTGACTGTGTGTAAGAGACAGTCAGACTACACTGTGACTGTCTCCCCCTGTCCCTCTCTCAGGAGCAGTGGATGAGAATGGCCAGATGCCCTTCTATGCGGAGGAGTGTGCCTCCATGCTCGCCGTCACGTTCAGCAGTGGAGACAAGATGCTGCGCAGCATTGTGAGTACAGCAGCACAGGGACCGTGGAAGCCCTTGTCACTGTTCAAATCCTCCAGTACCCTTTCCACTGGTCCCCTACATCATCGCCGCATTCCCCTTTGCATTGCGAGTAAGTTCTCTTAGTTTGAAAGTGCATGGCATGTTGGCCTGTCGGCATTAAAGTCCCTGCTGTCTGCGCCTCCCTGTTTATCAGAGGTGATGCTGAGCTCTGTGCCGTTCACCTCTCAGTCCCAGTTTCAACAGAAGAAGCTGGAGAGAACCCTCACTGTCTCTCAAGGGGCTGATATAGGTGCGGTTCAGGAGAGGGAAGGCTGCTACCGTGTACAGTGTTTTCGAGGTACAATGAAATGTATTAGAAATGACAAGCTTAGTTTTAAGACCAGTAGGATCCCAAAGCTAATAAAGCATGAGAAAGTGTATTTTAAAACCTCAAGGACTTTCCATTTGTGAGTCCCTGGTGCCATGGGGAGGGGGTTGTTTCTGTAACCCCCCCCACACACACACACACACACACACACCTGACCTACTTGAACCCTGATCTCGTCACAAGTCTAATAATGAAAGTGATGGAATGAGGCTGGCTTCCTTCCTGCTTCCCTGCTGAGCTGAGAAAGAGTTCCCTGACAGGAGAGAATTCCCAGAAACAGCACTGTGAGCAGCTGGGACTGGGGTGATGGGAGTGGGGATCATGGGAGTGGGGATCATGGGAGTGGGATGATGAACTGGGGTGATGAGAGTGGGGTGATGGGAGTGGAATGATGGACTGGAGAGAGATCTCAGCCAGCCTGCACTGCACACTGCACTGGACCGAGAGAGATCTCGGCCAGCCTGCACTGCACACTGCACTGGACCGAGAGAGATCTCGGCCAGCCTGCACTGCACACTGCACTGGACCGAGAGAGATCTCGGCCAGCCTGCATTGCACACTGACCTGGACCGAGAGAGATCTCGGCCAGCCTGCACTGCACACTGCACTGGACCGAGAGAGATCTCGGCCAGCCTGCACTGCACACTGCACTGGACCGAGAGAGATCTCGGCCAGCCTGCACTGCACACTGCACTGGACCGAGAGAGATCTCGGCCAGCCTGCACTGCACACTGCACTGGACCGAGAGAGATCTCGGCCAGCCTGCACTGCACACTGCACTGGACCGAGAGAGATCTCGGCCAGCCTGCACTGCGCACTGCGCTGGTGTTTAACAGGAAAGCAGTCCTCCTTACTTAAACAAATTATATAGAACAAAGCAACTTTGTTTTTTCACAGCAGCCTAAGCAGTGAAGCTGTTCCTCAGTCTCTCCCCTTCTCCCCCCCCTCTCTCAATCTCTCTCTTTCACTCCCCACATTCTCCCCTCTGTCTCTTGCTAGTTAGGGTAACCTGTGCAAATGCTACTCAGTAAAATCAGGTACAGTTAGCAGCTGCAGCTTCTTGCTATGGAAGCCTCACCACCCCCCGAGCCACACTTTATTACAGTAACTTACAGTTTATTCAGCAATGATTTACCTGTCATTATTCTGGGAAATGTGTTACTAGAGAGAGGGAGAGGGAGGAATAGGGAGAGGGGGAAGGATGCACAAAGAGAGAGGGAGAGGGAGGAATAGGGAGAGGGGGAAGGATGCACAAAGAGAGAGGGAGAGGGAGGAATAGGGAGAGGGGGAAGGATGCACAAAGAGAGAGGGAGAGGGAGAGGTGGGCTGCTTTAGAAAGAGATTTGTTCAGTTTTCAGATTTCTAGTGCCTGGCGTTTAGCTGTTTGTTTTGGGCTGAGCTGACATCAGCATTTTGGAAGGTCATCATAAACTCCCTTAGTAACACTGAGAGAAGTGACAGCTCGAGATATTATTATTATTATTATTATTATTATTATTATTAGACTTTTCAGCAAAACAGGCTTCCTAATGACTACCAGTAGTAGCATCATTCTACCTAATTTTAAATGAGACAGGAGAGAGAGACGGGAGAGGAGAGATGTAGAAAGAGAGTGAGTGAGTGAGAGATCAAGGGTGAAGAGAAAAGGGTGCAGAAAGAGATGGAAAGAGTGAGTGAGTGATCGAGTATGAAGAGAGAAAAGGAGAGGAAAGAGAGTGAGAGATCAAGGGTGAAGAGAGAAGGGTGGAGAGAGAGAGAGAGTGCTCTGTGGTTTGTTTTTGTTACTGTTTGTTGCTCTTCTCCAAGGAAATGGCCACTTCGCTCTGCTCATGACATCAGAAAGAGCAGCACACACCTGTAACTGACACACGCTGGGACTGGATTAACCCTCTGAGATCCACAGCACTGAGTTCTCTATACTGTACTGTATTGAATGTGCTGCTCTCAGATCCACAGCACTGAGTCCTCTATACTGTACTGTATTGAGTGTGCTGGCTCTCAGATCCACAGCACTGAGTTCTCTATACTGTACTGTATTGAATGGCTCTCAGATCCACAGCACTGAGTCCTCTATACTGTACTGTATTGAATATGCTGGCTCTCAGATCCACAGCACTGAGTTCTCTATACTGTACTGTATTGAATGGCTCTCAGATCCACAGCACTGAGTTCTCTATACTGTACTGTATTGAATGTGCTGCTCTCAGATCCACAGCACTGAGTCCTCTATACTGTACTGTATTGAATGTGCTGCTCTCAGATCCACAGCACTGAGTTCTCTATACTGTACTGTATTGAATGTGCTGGCTCTCAGATCCACAGCACTGAGTTCTCTATACTGTACTGTATTGAATGTGCTGCTCTCAGATCCACAGCACTGAGTTCTCTATACTGTACTGTATTGAATGTGCTGCTCTCAGATCCACAGCACTGAGTTCTCTATACTGTACTGTATTGAATGTGCTGCTCTCAGATCTACAGCACTGAGTCCTCTATACTGTACTGTATTGAATGTGCTGCTCTCAGATCCTCACATTGTTCTCTACACTGCACTGTATTGAATGGGAGTTTATGTTGTGTACAGGCCCAGTCTGCTCTCTTATCTGCTCAGCAGGGTGGGGTTGTCTCTGTTTCCCCGGATCCTGTTTACTGAGTTGCTAGGCGACTGTGGCAGTGTCAGAGAGTTCTGTGTGCGTGTCAGGAAGCTGAGCGATGAGGTCATTGGCAGGGCTATAGACTGAAATGACTTTAATTACAGAGAAGAAAGGGCAGCACAAACCCGAGCAAACAGAGAAACAGTGAGTTGAGACCTGTGACTGACACACACTGGAATTGGATTAACCCTCTCAGATCCCATATTCACTCACAGTGTGTAACTGTACTGCATATCCCCTTCACTCACTGTGTGTGTAACTGTACTGCATATCCCCTTCACTCACTGTGTGTGTGTAACTGTACTGCATATCCCCTTCACTCACTGTGTGTGTAACTGTACTGCATATCCCCTTCACTCACTGTGTGTGTAACTGTACTGCATATCCCCTTCACTCACTGTGTGTGTGTACTGTACTGCATATCCCCTTCACTCACTGTGTGTGTGTACTGTACTGCATATCCCCTTCACTCACTGTGTGTGTAACTGTACTGCATATCCCCTTCACTCACTGTGTGTGTGTAACTGTACTGCATATCCCCTTCACTCACTGTGTGTGTGTAACTGTACTGCATATCCCCTTCACTCACTGTGTGTGTGTAACTGTACCGCATATCCCCTTCACTCACTGTGTGTGTAACTGTACTGCATATCCCCTTCACTCACTGTGTGTGTAACTGTACTGCATATCCCCTTCACTCACTGTGTGTGTGTAACTGTACTGCATATCCCCTTCACTCACTGTGTGTGTGTAACTGTACTGCATATCCCCTTCACTCACTGTGTGTGTAACTGTACTGCATATCCCCTTCACTCACTGTGTCTGTAACTGTACTGCATATCCCCTTCACTCACTGTGTCTGTAACTGTACTGCATATCCCCTTCACTCACTGTGTCTGTAACTGTACTGCATATCCCCTACACTCACTGTGTCTGTAACTGTACTGCATATCCCCTTCACTCACTGTGTCTGTAACTGTACCACAACCCAATCCTGCACTCTCAACACTACTGTCTGTGCTACACAACCCAACCCTGCACTCTCAGCGTGCTGCTGTGTTGGGTGCAGGGGCAGATATTTATCAAACAAGTGATTTCAAAGCAAATTGTGTCGTGTTTTATCCTGTAACGGGTTCCACATGTTGGAGCAGAGATTTTTATCTTCATATCGTGCACCAGTAGCTCGCAGCTAGCTGGGAGGGGGAGCGCAGGGATCAGGGAGGTTTCAAACAGATAGCTGGGAGGAGGAGCACTGATTTCTGAGGCTCTTGGGTGTAGTTCTGGTCCCGTCTGGTTCCCTTTCTTTAGTTCCACTCTTGCTTTGTGTTAAATCTGTGAGACATTAAAAGGGTCGGTAGGCACCGTGCATAAGTCACGCAGCGTCCTGCTCGACTCATAAGACATCGGTTCAATTCGACTCATTCTCTCGTGTCAGGGACCTGGGTCCTTCCTCAGCAACTGCAATATTCTAGTCATTTTCTAGTGACATAATAAATGGAACGGATCTGTCCAAGCGGGCTGTGACATTGATCTCTGGATTGCTGGATTTTGAATGTAAGCGGGTTAACAAATCACAGAGCTGGCACAGCTGCAGAATTTCAATCCACGCAGGTGGTTAAAATAGAGCCTACATTGTTTGTGAGCGCTGTGAGAAAGGGTTCGCTGTACCCAGCCACACGTCAGCACAGAGACGCTTTACAAGCAAAGAGAAACACAAGTCGAATGGCGCAAGACTCTGAATATTTCACAAAAAGTGACAAATCGCCACAATGCAGCAGGCGTTTTCAGAGTGGAGATGGAGTTTGAAGATTGCGTGCAGGCCCTTGCTGCGCTGTGCTAGCAGCCAGCCCTGGAAGCCACGCAGAGCTCATGAAGCACATTGTGAGCGCTCTCATGAACTGCATCTTTCTTTCGTGTTTGTGGTTTTGTGTTGTTTTTATCAACCCTTCAGGAACACTTCTTAACACTCAGTAACGTTCCAGCGGGTTGGAGCTGCTATATTTAGCTGTTTGATGAATGTTCATGTAAACACCCTCTCCAGCCTGCTAGCATTGCTGTCCGCTGTAGAAAGCAGGGCAGGTTATTAATCATGTACAAACACACTTCAAAAGTTAACAAACGTGTCCCTGGAGCAGAGTGAAGGGAGTGCAGTGTGGAGTGCAGTGTGAAGGGAGTGCGGTGTGAAGGGAGTGCGGTGTGAAGGGAGTGCGTTGTGAAGGGAGTGCGGTGTGAAGGGAGTGCAGTGTGGAGTGCGGTGTGGAGTGCAGTGTGTTTGATGCTGTAACCCAGAAGACCCTGTGGTAGTTCAGGTTGACACGGGTAGATAAGTGACTAGCCTTCCGCAGCACAGCAAGCAGGCATCCGTTCTGACAGGCTCGCTGGAGATTTCCTTCTCTGTGTTTCGGGAGGGGAAGCGGCTTCCCGCAAGGGTTATGACATCATCAGGCACGCAGTGCAGTTCAGAGGCTCTGCACGCGCCTACAGGGCCAGAGTCAGCAGTGGTCTGTTCTCCAGTGGAAACGGGCAGCTCAGATGATAAATGCTTCCCTTTCCTCCAGCATAGTCCCCTCAGCTCTTCAGGTCGCTGTGGTAAGGCCTGTGCTTAACAAACACAGTTTGGACCCTAAAGTCCTCAATAACTGTAGACCAATTCCCAGCCTACCACTGTTAGATAAGGTTCTAGAGAGAGCTGTTGCAATTCAATTACAAACATGTCTAACTCTCAATGGTATATTGGAGAAGTTTCAGTCTGGTTTGATGCACGTCGCAACGAGACGGCCCTTGTCAGAGTTGTGAATGATCTGCTGATGAGCTCTGACTCGGGCTTTCCATCAGTATTAATTCTGAGATCTAAGTGCTGCCTTTGATACTGTATACCATTCCATCCTACTGAATCATCTTGAAAGCACAGGGGGACTGTCTGGCCCTGTCCTATCCTGGTTCAGATCTTATCTTTGATAGGTTTCAGTTCGTCTCTAGTGGGGAGGTATAGCGGCATTATCGGAAGTTGTCTGTGGTGTTCACAGGGCTCCATTGGAGGTCTCTTGCTGTTTTTTATATATGCTACCGTTAGGTGAGATTATACACAGAGTGACCTTCCCTTGCAATGCTGAAGATACCCAGCTGTGTTTGTCTCTAAAGCCAGGAATTTCTTCTGCCTGGGTGTTATTAGCTACTTGCCTTACAGACATCAAGCATTGGATGTCACAGAATTTTCTAATGTTGAATTCAGATACAGAGGTTCTGCTAGTGGACTCACAGAACCAACTAAAAGCAAATGCAGGATTTCATGAGCTCGACCCTTGCAGTCTCTCGTCCAAACTTCAACTAGAAATGAAGAGTTTGAGGGTCATCTTTGATCCTGAGCTCTCATTTGAGACTTAGGGAAGTTACTGAAGTATCTTTTTACCATTTCAGAAATGTAGCCAAACTTGGAGCAATTGTTCCCGTATCGGATGCTGAGAGGCTAATGCATGCCGTTGCTTTTTACAGCAGCTTTTACGAGTGCTGTAAAAACTCTCTGTTATTGCAGCAATGCGGCACTCGTTTCAAGCTGTTATTAAGAACCCCCCCCCCTCGGAGAGCAAACAGACCTTTTAAGGAGCTCTCTTCGATTTTACTGCCCTGTGTTTGAGAGCGGGGGGCAGGAGGAGGTGTTAGTGCTGCCAGAGAGGGGAGGAGGGGTACAGACTCATCAATTAAAGACCCGCCTGTCCGAGGTAAAGCACATTTTCCGTGTGTGTGACGTCTGATGGGGAGGAGCGAGACTTCTCTCCACTGTCTTCTGCATCTGTTTATTTATTTATTTATTTATTTATTTATTATTTTTTGATTTTTACCGTGACTGACTGGACTATACAATTAACCCTGCTCACTGTGACTGGACTATACAGCTAACCCTGCTCACTGTGACTGGACTATACAGCTAACCCTGCTCACTGTGACTGGACTATACAGCTAACCCTGCTCACTGTGACTGGACTATACAGCTAACCCTGCTCACTGTGACTGGACTATACAGCTAACCCTGCTCACTGTGACTGGACTATACAGCTAACCCTGCTCACTGTGACTGGACTATACAGCTAACCCTGCTCACTGTGACTGGACTATACAGCTAACCCTGCTCACTGTGACTGGACTATACAGCTAACCCTGCTCACTGTGACTGGACTATACAGCTAACCCTGCTCACTGTGACTGGACTATACAGCTAACCCTGCTCACTGTGACTGGACTATACAGCTAACCCTGCTCACTGTGACTGGACTATACAGCTAACCCTGCTCACTGTGACTGGACTATACAGCTAACCCTGCTCACTGTGACTGGACTATACAGCTAACCCTGCTCACTGTGACTGGACTATACAGCTAACCCTGCTCACTGTGACTGGACTATACAGCTAACCCTGCTCACTGTGACTGGACTATACAGCTAACCCTGCTCACTGTGACTGGACTATACAGCTAACCCTGCTCACTGTGACTGGACTATACAGCTAACCCTGCTCACTGTGACTGGACTATACAGCTAACCCCGCTCACTGTGACTGGAGCTAACCCTGCTCACTGTGACTGGACTATACAGCTAACCCTGCTCACTGTGACTGCTGGACTATACAGCTAACCCTGCTCACTGTGACTGGACTATACAGCTAACCCTGCTCACTGTGACTGGACTATACAGCTAACCCTGCTCACTGTGACTGGACTATACAGCTAACCCTGCTCACTGTGACTGCTGGACTATACAGCTAACCCTGCTCACTGTGACTGGACTATACAGCTAACCCTGCTCGCTGTGACTGCTGGACTATACAGCTAACCCTGCTTGCTGTGACTGCTGGTTACACAGCTCAGTAAATGTGGGTTGAGGTGCTTGTTCATGTAGTGGAAGGAGTTGATCTCTCGTAGTTTGTACATGCCTCCCTCTTTCCTGACTGCAGCCTCTCAGTTATGCTGTTTATCTTCCCGCGGTGAAATTCATCTTTGCTTTGCCTCTCTGTTTTAATGAAACAGATTAGCTCTCTTTGCTGAAAGCTGGTTTCTGGATTTCGTCTGGCTATCCAGTTATAAATCGCTGCTCCCCTCCTCTGTCTCTCAGGGATGATTGTTTAAGAAATGTAAGGAAGGGTGAGACGGGGATGCAGTGGGGTTGTACAGTATGTACTTAGAGTGAGGATTCAAGGAGCGCTTCTCTCTGTCTCGGTCTGTGTTGTTGCAGCAAGAACTTTGACAGTGAAGCAATCATTTCAAACCCACTTTTTAAAAAGTCTGAGGTTGTTTTAATTTTGTTGACAGTCTCAATTGAAGTTGAATGTTATAATCGGATGGGCTTCAAAAACATTGTTTCTCCTCCCCCCTTTTTTTTCTCCTCTCCTGTCCTCTCTCTCCTCTCCTCTCCTCTTCTCTCCTATCCTCCTTTCCCCTCTCTCCTCTCTGCCCCTCTCCACTCCTCTCCTCTCCACTCCTATCCTCCTCTGCCCTCTCTCCTCTCCTGTCCCCCTCTCCCCTCTCTCCTCTCCGCTCCACTCCTCTTCTGTCCTCCTCTTCTCTCTCTCTCCTCTCTCTGCTCCCTGCTCCTCTCCTCTCCTGTCTCTCCTCTCTCCTCTCCTCTGCTCTCTACTCCTCTCCTATCCTCCTCTGCCCTCTCTCTTCTCCTCTCCTCTCCTGTCCCCCTCTCCTCTCTCCCCTCTCCTCTCCACTCCTCTCCTGCCCTCCTCTCCCCTCTTCTCTCCTCCTCTCCCCTCTCTCCTCTGCTCAAATCCTCTTCTGTCCTCCTCTCCCCTCTCTTCTCTCCTTTCCTCTCCACTCCTCTCTTCTCTCCTCTCCACTCCTGTCCTCTCCATCCCTCTCCTCTTTTCTCCTGTCCTGTCCTCCTCTCCCCCTCTTCTCTCTTCTCCATTCCTCTCTTCCCTTCTCTCCCCTCTTCTCCTTTCCCCTCTCCTCTCCCGTCTCTTCTCTCTCCTCTCCTTTCTTCTCTCCTGTCCTCCTCTCCTCCTCTCTCAGCAGCAGGGACCCTTATCCATTGCTTGGCAGGGAGATACACTCTGGAGACAGATGGAATTAAATCTGTTTACATTACAAAGAAAATGTACTGCAGGCTCTTCTGAGGACCATTAGACTGAGGGGGGAGTCTTTCTAGCTATTTCCACCGCACTCCCCAGCATTAACCCCAGTCCGTCTTTGTGTTTTGTTAAACACCCCCTTGTTTAGTGAGCAGACCCTCTCTCAGATATGAGTGTTGCTGTTTATTCCTGGTGAATGGGATCTGAATCTCAGAGTGGCCTGGGCTTCCTGGGCTCCACTATCAAGATTGATCATTTATGTATTTGTTTGTTTATTTATTTCTTTTAAATCTTTTCAATGCTAACTGCCCGCTCGCTGCACAGTATTTGTGTTTCTCCGGAGTGTGTTCCCAGTATGCACCCAGTAAACCCTCTTGCCCCTGTGCTGTGCAGGTGACCTCAGACTGGGACCTGCTCAAGGGGACTGGCTGCACGGACGGGCACTCTGGCACCTCCGCTGCCGCCCCCCTCGCTGCGGGGATGGTGGCTCTGATGCTGCAGGTTCGACCCTGCCTGACCTGGAGAGACGTGCAGCACATCATAGCCTTCACTGCCACCAAGGTGAGAAGACAGCCCAGTCACTACAGCACAGTGAATACAGCATAGTGGATACAGCATAGTGAATACAGCATAGTGAATACAGCATAGTGAATACAGCATAGAGAATACAACCCAGTGAATACAGCATAGTGAATACAGCATAGTGAATACAGCCCAGTCACTACAGCACAGTGAATACAACCCAGTGAATACAGCATAGTGGATACAGCATAGTGAATACAACCCAGTCAATACAGCATAGTGAATACAGCATAGAGAATACAACCCAGTGAATACAGCATAGTGAATACAGCCCAGTCACTACAGCATAGTGAATACAACCCAGTGAATACAGCATAGTGGATACAGCATAGTGAATACAGCCCAGTCAATACAGCATAGTGAATACAGCATAGTGAATACAGCCCAGTGAATACAGCATAGTGAATACAGCCCAGTCACTACAGCATAGTGAATACAGCCCAGTCAATACAGCATAGTGAATACAGCCCAGTCACTACAGCACCATGAATACAGCCCAGTCAAGAGAAGTGTGAGGGAGAAGGAGAGGGAGAGGGGAGCTTCATTGCCTTCATATACTGGGTGCGAGTTTCCATTCAGAGAAACATAATGCTGGTGATGACCTGCAGTAAAGAGATGTGCGAGTGTGTGTGTGCGCGAGTCTGTGCGTGTGTGTGTGTGCGTGTGCGTGTATGTCTGTTTGTCTGTCTGTGTTTAACCCTCACTAACCCCTGACCCCCGCTCTCTGTTCCAGTATGAGGACCGGCGAGCGGACTGGGAGTTGAACGGAGCCGGGTTCCACCACAGTCACCAGCACGGCTTCGGGCTGCTCAACGCCTGGAGACTGGTCAACGCTGCCAAGGTACCAGCCAGATTGCCAACCCCTGCCTGCCTCAGCCACGAGACTAAACACAGCAGCACCAAGAGATGCACAATCAGTGCAAAGACTGAAGTGTTCAATGTCTCAGTGCAGTGAGGATCTCTCGCACCCTGATTGATACAGTTCTGTCTCAGTACAGTGAGGATCTCTCGCACCCTGATTGATACAGTTCTGTCTCAGTACAGTGAGGATCTCTCGCACCCTGATTGATACAGTTCTGTCTCAGTGCAGTGAGGATCTCTCGCACCCTGATTGATACAGTTCTGTCTCAGTACAGTGAGGATCTCTCAGAGGAAAAACCTCCTGATTGATACAGTTCTGTCTCAGTGCAGTGAGGATCTCTCGCACCCTGATTGATACAGTTCTGTCAAACTTGTTAAATTTGCAGTGCAGTGAGGATCTCTCGCACCCTGATCTGATAAGATTCAGAACTCAGACACATGGCAAATGACATTTAATAGAGAAAAGTGTAAGGTACTGCACGCAGGAAATAAAAATGTAGAAAAAATATCAGAGATATTGTAGAAGGAATCTATGAAAAAGACCTAGGAGTAGAGGACTCAAAATGTCTTCAGAATGGAGTGTGGTAACCAGATGCTCGTACCACAGGGATCAGTATTTAGGTCCTCTGCTATTCCTAATCTACATTAATGATTTAGATTCTGGTATAGTAAGCAAACTTGTTAAATTTGCAGACGACACAAAAGTAGGAAAGGAGTGGCAAACACTGTTGCAGCAGCAAAGGTCATTCAAAATGATCTAGACAAGCATTCAGAACTGGGCAGACACATGGCAAAAAAACATTTAATAGAGAAAAGTGTAAGGTACTGCACGCAGGAAATAAAA